>NC_133331.1:161277305-161579805 GCF_042186555.1 Aquarana catesbeiana | reverse complement strand
GTCCTTGTCCCCCAGGACACACAGACTCTGGGGACCCTGTATTTGACATATTAGCAATACTGACTGAGTCATACTGTTGGGACACATACTGTGAGGAGATGCTAATATCAACTCCACTCACCTGTCTGATGTCTGCTATAACATGCTTAACGTAAATGAGTCTAGTCTGGCTCACCACAGGTTCTAAGGGTATTCCACACATTGTTGGTTGTTCTAATTAACCCTGTGTTGATGTTTATGGTAATGTGTATTGAATAGTCAATGGCTAGGAGACGAACAGTCTACTCCTACTATAATTTGTTGATGACTAGGCTGAGGAGGGGGGGGGATCACTGTTTGTATTGTTAATTGTAATTAGCTCCTGCTATTGTGAGAAAATGTCCTGTGGTTGTACTTATGATAATGTATAATGCACTGTGTGAGAAGGAGAAAACTCTTGGGTAGGGATGAGCTTCGTGTTCGATTTGAACCCATGTTCGACTCGAACGTCGTTTGTTCGATCGTTCCCCGAATTGCGAACGATATGGCCCGTTCGTGCCAAATTCGAGTGCCGCATCACGGCCCATAATTCACTGCGGCATCGCAGTGCGTTGCTGGCTGATGATTGGCCAAGCATGCATAATCACCTCCTCCTTGGCAGAGGATCCTGAAGGTTCAGGCTTTGATTTTGTGCTAATACCACAATTCATTAAGGCAGTAAAAGCTGCAATGGAATGGGAGGATCTGGAACCTCCTCCACATGCTCGTCAGGGCAGAACGCACTCTTTTTCCCGCATCTTCTAACTTACCCAAAGTTGGCCCTTACCTGGTATTGCGGTGGCTTTGGTTATGTGGTATTAGGCTCATGCTGGTGGAAGAACTGAAAGGTGCAAGGGGGACTGCATGGCAACAGAGAGAAAAAAGGGAAGCGAGAGAGAAAAAAAAAAAACATACCCATTTTTTACTTTTTTTGGCAAAGAGTAACAAATTTAAATAAAAGAAATCTGGGCATACACCCCCCCCCCCCCATCCACTACTAAAACATTGCTCCTCCCCCCTTCTATCCCCATTACTAGGATAGCAAGACTTACCTGTCATTGACTGTTCCTCAGAATGAGATGCTGCCTCTCTGGATGCCTGAATAGCAAAGGCATCCTCCATTCAAAAAACACAAAAAAGGGAAAGTGGCGCTGTTCAAAAGAGGTACACATAAAGGCAACCCAAAAATATTTGTGATAAATATGAGAGGGATAATTAATCTGGTGATATCAAAGATTAATTAAAAATATATGAGATGTGTGGAAATATAGTGAATATATCAAGGAGTACAGTATAAACAAAGTGATAAGAACATCAAAACTCTAAACCAAAGAAATTGTTAATAACAAAGTGACTATTAATGTTCTCAAGTCTGTGAATCAATCCACCTGAAAACTGTTTATAAAAAAGCAATACACTCCTCTATATGGGAGAACTTGAGGTCTCCACCCATGACACAGGTGGACACTAATGAGAGGCACTGATGAGGGAGTGGGGTGCTCCTCACCCAAAAGGATTTGGTTAGAATCCATACAATAGACAAACAAGATATTTGGGGGGCACACCCTAAAAGATGCATTAAAGATGGTGCAGCCATAAGACATTTACCTCCTACAAGGCTTATTTAAGACAGGTAGACATTTTCAAAAACATTAGCAAGAAATATGGGGATTTGGTCACACCATATTGCTATATGGTGCTATATGGACATCATGCAGTCCCAGCTGCTGGCTCCGGACTCCAAAGCAGGCATGTCACAAGAGGATTGTCATCTCTAATTAGAGAACACCTCGACCCCAAAAGACCACCAGATGGGGTTCCCCACCTTGTTGGTGCGTTTATCAGCCTAAGATGTGGGACTGCGTGCTGCGAGAGGCTTGGATCCAGACGAACTCCGACATAGTCGGCAGGTAAGACCTTATCCTGAGGTTAACGGTCTGTGGGTGTTGATCTTTGAGGACGAAAAGGAGAATGGGGGGGGGGGGTAGTTCTCATTTTTTTCCCCTAGGTTTGGGTAAAGCAGGGATGCATGGTTAGAACCATTGTAACATTTTTACTGCTATCCAGGACTCTATTCTAGGGACTTCCCCTCATTTCCTGTCCTGCTGACAACATTTTAACAGACAACAAGACAAGGGTAACTCTTTAAAAGCAACACAGACAGAAACGAAAATGTTCTTCGTTAGAGCAGAGAAAAGTTGGAACCCCTGTCTGATTTTTATTACTAGAGGTTGCAAATGTAATAGTGCCATATCAATGGATCAATGGTTGTAGAGTTCACGGTTTATATATTTTTTTTAACATTAGAGAACACCATATAATACACCCAATGTCTTTTGGGGGGCCCTAGATACTCCCTCTTCCTATGGGCTCAGGAGCCATGTGGGCTGAAATAGTTGGCCTTAAAGGAAGTTGTTTGATTTAAAAAAAATGGATGTGCTTGGATGAATAAGAAGTCCCTGAGCACCCAAACCCATTGGTGTTTTATCTCATGTTATCCCACACTCTTATTACAATTTTTATCTCCAGACTCTATCCAGGGCACCATTTAGGGTGAGTTCCATGAAATAGACTTGTCCTTGGCAAAATTGAACCTCGGTAGGTAAATATCCATTGCCTTACCATTGCATTACAATCATGTCTCTCAGATCATGCATTTCTTAATTCTTTCTCTATCCCTGTTGCAGATTTTCCCTCATTCTCTATTTTATAAAACCATTGTCAGGACGAGAATTGAGGGGAAATCTCTTCAATTGAGCCCTGGGTAGCAGTAAAAACCTGAGTTCTGCTCCTTCCCTGGCACAGTGGTTTAGTGGGTAGCACGCTCACCTAGCAGTAAAAGGGGTCACTGGTTCGAATCCCAACCATGACACTACCTGCCTGTAGTTTGCATGCTCTCCCTGTGCCTGCGTGGGTTACCTCCGGGTACTCCGGCTTCCTCCCACACTCCAAAGACATGCTGGTAGGTTAATTGGATTCTGTCTAAATTGTCCCTAGTATGTATGAATGCGAGTTAGGGACCTTAGATTGTAAGCTCCTTGAGGGTAGGGACTGATGTGAATGTACAATGTATATGTAAAACGCTGCGTAAATTGACAGTGCTATATAAGTACCTGAAATAAATAAATATTAAAAAAAAAGAAAATTTAGCTTGACATGCACATTCATTTTTTACCTTGACAAGGACTAGGTTAGTACAATGTAAGGTTGCAACTAACTTAATTTGCTGCTACTGGTATTTAAACACCAGGCTTGACTTATCTAACTAAAGTATTAGTAAATCAAAACCTATTAGGATAATAAAAAAAAGATATTCGTGCAGTGCCACTTTCAGAAAATCAGACATGCATATTGCCTACCCCATACTTTTGTAAAAAAAAAGTTACAATGACTTTGCTGCTGTTGTTTTGCAATATGTTACACTTATATGGAAATTCCTTTAACCCAAGATAAAAATGTGCTGTAACACATGCATCAGATCAGTGGCATAACTAGAAACTTCAGGGCCCGATGCAAGAAACCATGATGGGTCCTGACAGATACCCTGCAGCAGCCGGCAGGAGAGGGGAGGGGGGAACTCTGCGGAGCTGTGGGGACAAGGGGAAGGGCCAGGAGAGAGCACGGGGGCCAGGAAAAAGTACAAGGGGGCTGGAGAGCACATGGGGGGCAGCAGAAAGAAGCTGCATAGGAAGAGCGGTGGGGGCAGCTGCATATAGAGGATCTAATCTTTCCATTTCCCCCACTTCTCATCTCCCTCCCACAGGCTTTCATCAGCTGCATGAGGAAAATGGAGAGATCAGTTTCTCAGTGTTTCTCAACATTTTACCAGTCAAGGCACAACATATTGTCTCTTCACTGCCTGTCAAATGCCTCTGAAAAGTGATCTAAACCTGCATTGCTTTTCAGAGGAATGGTATTTTCTGTTGGTATTATGAACCCACCCTAAAAAAAAATCAGTTCTGATCGTAAAGAAAAAGGGGGTCAGAATTAAAAGTAATGTGTTTACATACACTCACATGTAAACACACATGTATGCACATACACACACATATACATACACATATAAATACACACACACATGCACACATATAAAACATACACATATGCACACACACATAAACGCACACACACATATAAAACACACACACACAAACATGCACACACACACACGCACACAAATATAAAACACACAGTGCACACACACACACATATAAACATACACACATGCACACACCTAATTGCACACAGACACACATGCACACACACACATATAAACATATACACATGCACACAAATAAACACACACGCATATAAAACACCCACATGTAGACACACACATGCACACGCCCAAACATGCAGACACACACATGCACACACCCAAACATGCAGACACACACAGACACACACATGCATACAAACATGTATAGATCGCCTTTTTAAAAATCAGCAGCTGCAGCACTGTACCTTCATGCTCCATGCTGTGTACTGCACTGTAGGTGAGGCAGAGAGCACAGCACACACTGTGCAAGACACCTCTCCCTTGCTTTTACTTTCAGCGTAAACACAGTGTGGCCGAGCTCCTGCACTGCCGATTTACGCATTGGCTAAGGATCGGGGAGCTCGGTCCCATATGCAGCCACGGCTCGGGGAGGGGGGCACACGGGCCCCCACGGGCCCCCTGCAGCATGTTGCCCAGTCACAATGGCGACTTCTGCAACCCCTGCATCAGATATGCAGTCACCTACACACACTTAACCACTTGTCAACTGCCTCATGCAGATATACTGCGGCAGAATGGCACGGGCAAGCAAAGTAACATATGGGTACGTTACTTGCCTCCCGCGGGCGGGGGGTCCGATTGGACCCCCCCGGTGCCCTGGGAGGTCGGCTTCTGTCCCGGAGCGATCAGAGGTGAGGGGGAGGCCATCCATTCATGGCCACCTACTCACGATCACTCCCAGCCAATTACATTCTTCCTCTGCTGCTGTACTGTAAACAGCAGCAGAGGAAGTGATGTCATCTCTCCTCGAGCCAGTCTTTTCGTTCCGGCGCCGAGGAAAGAAGACATAAAGTAAGTGCACCAAACACTACACTAACAGTAGAACAGTAGAACACACATTTCACCCCCCATCACCCCCCCCGATCACCCCCCTGTACCCCCTGTCACAGTGACACCAATAGCAGGTTTTTTTTGCATTGGTGTCAGTTTGTGACAGTTATAAGTGGTAGGGCAGTTAGTGTTAGCCCCTTTAGGTCTAGGATACCCCCCTAACCCCCCCTAATAAAGGTTAACCCCTTGATCACCCCCCGTCGCCAGTGTCACTAAGCGATCTTTTTCTGATCGCTGTATTAGTGATACAGGTGATGCTAGTTAGGGAGGTAAGTATATAGGTTTGCCGACAGTGTTTTATAGCGACAGGGACCCCCATATACTACCTAATAAAGGTTTTAACCCCCTGATTGCCCCCTAGTTAACACTTTCACCAGTGATTACCGTATAACTGTTACGGGTGACGCTGGTTAGTTAGTTTGTTTATTATAGTTTCAGGGCACCCGCCGTTTATTACCTTGATACAAGTTAAGTTTTATGGTCAGATAAGGTCTGCGTCACCCCAGGGTTAGCGCCAGTACCGCTAACATCCACGCACGCAGCATACACCTCCCTTAGTGCCATAGTATCTGAACGGATCAATATCTGATCCGATCAGATCTATACTAGCATCCCCAGCAGTTTAGGGTTCCCATAAACACAGTGTTAGCGGGATCAGCCCAGATACCTGCTAGCACCTGCGTTTTGCCCCTCGGCCCAGCCCTGCCCAGCCCACCCAAGTGCAGTATCGATCGATCACTGTCACTTACAAAACACTAAACACACATAACTGCAGCGTTCGCAGAGTCAGGCTTGATCCCTGCGATCGCTAACAGTTTTTGTTGGTAGCGTTTTGATACAGTCACTAACAGTCAGGAGATTTTTTGCCTGTGAGTCTCACTAGTGTACCACTAAATTTAGTGCCCAAAATGGCAAATCGAAGGTACACTAGTGAAGAGGCCTACACGTTTCTGAGCATGACAGATAGTTAAGAGGAAGTCACTCATCTGTCAGATTCAGGCTCAGGCTCAGAATACGATCCTGTAGAGGACAGCGGCTCCATGACAGATAGCTCTGACGACGGAGTTGTGGTCCCTGCCAAGGTCAGGCGTACCAGACCCCGAACTTCTTCTGCTGTTGAGATGCAAGAACTGCAGGGCTCTCATATGGAGCAGAGAAGTACTAGCGCCGCTATTCCTTCTGGTGAACTGGCAAGCACCAGCGGCCTAGTACACCCTGGTCATACATCCAGCACTGCAGTAACACTTGATGACGTGGCGAGTCCCATAACTGCAGTTCAAGCTGGCAAGGTGGCAAGCACAAGTAGTGTCCCACTGCCACCAAGAAGACGAACACAGGCCCGTCGTGCCCATAGTGCCCTTCCTGCTGCATTCGCCAATCCGGATTGTGAACCCACCACTTCTGCAGCACCCGTACTTCCCCCATTCACTGGCCAACCTGGCATTCATGTGGAAACAGTTGATTTTACGTCACTGGATTTTTATTCGCTGTTTTTCACCAAAGATCTCTATAGATCTATTGTGGACCAAAGCAATTTGTACACTGGTCAACACATTGCCACTATTCCCCAGTCCTCCCTTGCCAGAGATTGGAGACCAATTACGGTCTCCAAATTTAAGCTCTTTCTGGGCCTTTCCTTCAACATGGGCATAACTAAAAAGAGTGAGTTGCGGTCATATTGGTCCACTGACCCAATTCACCATATGCCCTTGTTCTCTGCCTCCATGACCAGGGCACGATACGAGCAGATTTTGCGGTTCATGCACTTCAACAACAATGAACTCTGTCGTCCTCGTGGAGACCCTGAATACGATTGGCTCTACAAAATTCGGCCCCTCATAAACCACTTTAACCAACGTTTTGCAGACTTGTTTACTCCCCATCAAGTTGTCTGCATTGATGAGTCCCTGATTAAGTTTTCTGGCCGCTTGTCATTCAAACAGTACCTTCCCAGCAAATACGCCAGATACGGGGTCAAGATGTATAAGCTCTGTGACAGGTCCACAGGCTATACATGTAGTTTTATGGTTTACGAGGGCAAAGATAGTCATGTAGAGCCGCCAAACTGCCCTGACTACATAGGAAGCGCTGGCAAGATTGTGTGGGACTTGGTGTGACCCTTATTCGGAAAGGGGTACCACTTGTACGTGGACAATTATTACACGAGCGTGCCACTTTTTAGTCACCTTTTTGATCAACAGATTGGAGCATGTGGCACCGTGCGACCTAATCGCTGGGGCTTTCCCCAGTGGCTTGTAGATTCCCGTCTTAGGCTGGGGGAGAGAGCCTGCTTCAAGTGTAATAACTTGCTCGCTATGAAGTGGAGGGATAATAAGAATGTTTTCGTTCTTACCTCCCTTCATGCAGACACGACGGTCCAAATTACTATGGTGACTGGTGTTGTGGAGAAACCCCTCTGTGTCCATGAATATAACCAAAATATGGGTGGGGTGGACCTCAACGACCAGTTGTTGGCGCCATACCTAATTGCCCATGAGGCCAGACGCTGGTACAAGAAAGTGTCTGTTTATTTATTTCAATTGGCTTTGCTGAACGCTCATGTGCTATACAGAGCTTCAGGATGGACTGGATCCTTCCTTAAATTCCAGGAAGAGATCAGAGCCCTTCTGTATCCAGGCAGTGCTCTACCTCACCTTCCCCAACCAAATGCAGTAAGCTGGCTGCATGAGAGGCATTTTCCTTATGTCCTCCCGAGTACTCCTACCCAACGAGCCCCCCAAAGAAGATGTCGTGTCTGCAGCAAGCGCAGATATAGGCGTGAGACACAGTATTATTGTCCCTCCTGTCCTGACAATCCTGGTCTATGCATTGGTGAATGTTTTGAACGCTACCATTCACTAGTTGAGTATTAGCGTAGGGTACAGCACTGCACAGACAAGGCACACTAACACAGGGTCTCCCAAGATGCCATCGCATTTTGAGAGACCCGAACCTGGTACCAGTTACAAAAGTTATAGTTGCAAAAAAAAGTGTAAAAAAAAAGTAAAAAAAATAAAAACACAAAAAAAATACAATAAAAAAAACAAAAATAGTTGTCGTTTTATTGTTCTCTCTCTCTCTATTCTCTCTCTATTGTTCTGCTCTTTTTTACTGTATTCTATTCTGCAATGTTTTATTGTTATTATGTTTTACCATGTTTGTTTTTCAGATATGCAATTTTTTTATACTTTACTGTTTACTGTGTTTTATTGGTAACCATTTTTTTGTTTTCAGGTACGCCATTCAGCTGCAGAGCGGCTTTATTTATCTTGACAGCAACAGCGTTTGCTCCCACGATACATAAATCCGTGACTCCAGCGCTGTTGGAGGTGATTTCACCACCACAGTTACATACTTCAGCATATATGCCGAAGCGTGGGGGCAGCAGTGGGTGGAGGAGCGATTTGGTCCTACCTTTTGCGGGAGGATGCCCCCATGCTTCGGCATATATATATTTTAGGCACAGGTTGCGTTAAATGTTTAATTTTTTACTAATTTTTTTTGTATTTGCTTTGCAGGTATGATAAGTCTTACTGTTATACTGTAATGTTACTTTGTTTTATTGTTAACCATCATTTGCTTAGCTGGTACGCCATTCAGTTGCAGTGCGGATTTATCCATCTTGACAGCAACAGCGTTTGCTCCCATGATACATAAAGCCGTGACTCCAGCGCTGTCGGAGGTGATTTCACCACCACAGTTACATACTTCAGCATATATGCCGAAGCGTGGGGGCAGCAGAGGGCGGAGGAGCGATTTGCTCCTAACTTTTGCGGGAGGATGCCCCCATGCTTTGGCATATATATATACGGTGCATGTATGCCCATCATTAGAAGTGGGTGGATGAAAGGAGGTATTCTAATGGTGGGCATACCCACCGATCAATCTCTTTTTTTTGTTCAGCCCACAGGCTGCGTGAAAAAAAAGTTTACAATATATGCCCAACAAGGACCAGCAACGTACTGGTATGTTGCTGGACTTTGAGTGGTTATACCAGAATGATGCCTGCAGGTTTAGGTATCATTCTCTTCAGCCAGCGGTCGGCTTTCATGTAAAAGGAATCCTAGCGGCTAATTAGCCTCTAGACTGCTTTTACAAGCAGTGGGAGGGAATGCCCGCCCCCCACTGTCTTCCATGTTTTTCTCTGGCTCTCCTGCCCCAACAGGGAACCTGAGAATGCAGCCATTGATTCAGCCAGATGACCATAGAGCTGATCAGAGACCAGAGTGGCTTCAAACATCTCTATGGCCTAAGAAACCAGAAGCTACGAGCATTTCATGACTTTCGCCCGGCCTGTAAACAGCGCCATTGGGAAATTGGAAAGCATTTTATCACACCGATCTTAGTGTGTTCAGATGCTTTGAGGGCAGAGGAGTGATCTAGGGTCTAATAGACCCCAATTTTTTCAAAAGAGAGTACCTGTCACTACCTATTGCTATCATAGGGGATATTTACATTTCCTGAGATAACAATAAAAATGATTAAAAAAATTAAAGGAACAGTTTAAAAATAAGATAAAAAAAGCAAAAAAATAATAAAGAAAAAAAAAAAAGCACCCCTGCCCTCCCCCCTCTCTAGCGCAAAGGCGAACGCAAGCGTCGGTCTGGCGTCAAATGTAAACAGCAATTGCACCATGCATGTGAGGTATCACTGCGAAGGTCAGATCGAGGGCAGTAATTTTAGCAGTAGACCTCCTCTGTAAATCTAAAGTGGTAACCTGTAAAGGCTTTTAAAGGATTTAAAAATGTATTTAGTTTGTCGCCACTGCACGTTTGTGCGCAATTTTAAAGCATGTCATGTTTGGTATCCATGTACTCGGCCTAAGATCATCTTTTTTATTTCATCAAACATTTGGGCAATATAGTGTGTTTTAGTGCATTAAAATTTAAAAAAGTGTGTTTTTTCCCAAAAAAATGCGTTTGAAAAATCGCTGCGCAAATACTGTGTAAAAAAAAGTGAAACACCCACCATTTTAATCTGTAGAGCATTTGGTTTAAAGAAATATATAATGTTTCGGGGTTCAAAGTAATTTTCTTGCAAAAAAAAATTTTTTTCATGTAAACAAAAAGTGTCAGAAAGGGCTTTGTCTTCAAGTGGTTAGAAGAGTGGGTGATGTGTGACATAAGCTTCTAAATGTTGTGCATAAAATGCCAGGACAGTTCAAAACCCCCCCAAATGACCCCATTTTGGAAAGTAGACACCCCAAGCTATTTGCTGAGAGGCATGTTGAGTCCATGGAATTTTTTATATTGTGACACAAGTTGCGGGAAAAAGACAAACTTTTTTTTTTTTTTTTTTTTTGCACAAAGTTGTCACTAAATGATATTTTGCTCAAACATGCCATGGGAATATGTAAAATTACACCCCAAAATACATTCTGTTGCTTCTCCTGAGTACGGGGATACCACATGTGTGAGACTTTTTGGGAGCCTAATCGTGTGCGGGACCCCAAAAACCAAGCACCTCCTTCAGGATTTCTAAGGGCGTATATTTTTGATTTCACTCTTCACTACCTAAAAAAATTGTCACTTTCCCGCAACTTGTGTCAAAATATAAAATATTCCATGGACTCAACATGCCTCTCAGCAAATAGCTTGAGGTGTCTACTTTCCAAAATGGGGTCATTTGGGGGGGTTTGTGGCCTTCAAAACTGTGATAGGTAGTGAGGAGTGAAATAAAAAATTTACGCCCTTAGAAATCCTGAAGGCGGTGCTTGGTTTTTGGGGCCCTGTACGCGGCTAGGTTCCCAAAAAGTCCCACACATGTGGTATCCCCATACTCAGGAGAAGCAGCTAAATGTATTTTGGGGTGCAATTCCACATATGCCCATGGCCTGTGTGAGCAATATATCATTTAGTGACAACTTTTTGTAATTTTTTTTTTTTTGTCATAATTCAATCAAGACAAAAAAATTAATATTCAATGGGCTCAACATGCCTCTCAGCAATTTCCTTGAGGTGTCTACTTTCCAAAATGGGGTCATTTGGGGGGGTTTGTACTGCCCTGCCATTTTAGCACCTCAAGAAATGACATAGGCAGTCATAAACTAAAAGCTGTGTAAATTCCAGAAAATGTACCCTAGTTTGTAGACACTATAACTTTTGCACAAACCAATAAATATACGCTTATTGACATTTTTTTTTACCAAAGACATGTGGCCGAATACATTTTGGCCTAAATGTATGACTAAAATTGAGTTTATTGGATTTTTTTTATTACAAAAATTAGAAAATATCATTTTTTCGGTCTTTTTCCATTTATAGCGCAAAAAATAAAAATTGCAGAGGTGATCAAATACCATCAAAAGAAAGCTCTATTTGTGGGAGGAAAAGGACGCAAATGTCGTTTGGGTACAGCATTGCATGACCGCGCAATTAGCAGTTAAAGTGACGCAGTGCCAAATTGTAAAAAGTGCTCTGGTCAGGAAGGGGGTAAATCCTTCTGGGGCTGAAGTGGTTAACTTCTAAATGTAACAAAAAAATGACTTTTTTTAACTAACATTTTTAAACTAACTATAACTAAATGCTAAACCTTTATGTCGTTTTGGATAGAGTGGAGAGGGATTAAAACACCTGCCAAAATATTGTTGCTGTTTGTGCCATATTAGATTCACCCTCTCTATTAGACCCGCCCATGTGTTAGCATTAAAGTTCCAATCGTTTTAGCGGTGCTTTAGCGCTGTTTAAGTGGTGCTTTTTGGGCGCTAGCGGGGCCTTTTTAACCCCTGCTAGCGGCCGAAGAAGGGGTTAAAACGCCCGTATTACGGCGCTTTGGTCGGGCTGCCCATTCATTGCATTGGGGAATATAAAGGGCTCCCAAACCACCCCAAAGATGCTGCTTGCATAACTTTTTCTAATGTCCCGCAAGCACACCGCCTGGGTGTGAAAGCACTCGGGCTTTCACATTTGGGAGGCAGTTTTCAGGAGCTTTACAGGCACTATTTCTAGAGCTAAAAAGCCTGAAAACTGCCTCAGTGTGAAAGGGGTCTTAGTCTCGTTTTACCATTATCATCGAAAGTAGAAAAAAATCTCAAGTTAGGGCTGTCCCTGGAACAGGATAGATGGGGATATTTTCCAGTGTGAACCCTAGTTTTGGTGACTTTGGTGAAAACCAGGGGTTCCCTCATTTTAGAGTTATTTTCTCTAACTTTCTGTTTCAGTAATGGCACAGGAAACGAAGGCAAATTTCCACAATGGAACACAGATGGTTAAATCAACCTTACAGGGGTTATAACCCTCCCTTACGCTATTCAAAATGAAAAAAAAAAGTTTTGCCTTTAGTTCCACTTTAATAAACATTTACTCTTACCAGTGTTCAGATTCACATGTACAATAATAAAGGCCTATTTGTCTATTATTAAAATAAAGAATTTCATTACTATTATTTCTGGGTGAGAGAAGTGTTACCCACATCATTGTATATTAATTGTATTTTTCTCAAAGATCTTATTACACTGATTACAGAATTTTATTTCATGTCAGATTGGAATTATTTTATTTATTTATTTATTTTTTGTAGTGTCTCTCTCTTTGTCTAATTTTTTTTTTTTTATAAAAATTGTAACAGGGAGCAGGTTCAACTGGTATTGGCAATGGTAAACCATGCACAGGGACAGGAACACCAAGGAGCTGTTCACGTATGGTTGTCCTGCACTTTTATTCAGCAAGGCAGCAATCTAGATTTAAAAAACAAACTACAAAATAAAACATATTGCTGAAGCCACTAACTAAACTCAGGTCAGTTCCTAACCAACAGGGTGCCTCCCAAATAGTTCCCCAAAACATACAGGCAGCACTTGTACCTTTTTTATTGTTCTTGTTAGCACTCAGCTTTTCACACAGCAGCAGGCTACCACTGCTAGACATGTGCAGGATGAAAAAATTTGTTTAGTTTAGTTTCGTTTCGATTCGTTATTTAACTTAATTCGTTTAGTTAAATTCGTTGCATTCATTACATTCGTTTTCGGAATTCGTTTCGTTTCGTATTCGAATTCGAAAAAATTCGACCGCATTCGAAAAAATTCGACCGCATTCGAAAAAATTCGACCGCATTCGAAAAAATTCGACCATATTAGAAAAAAACTATCAAATTCGAAAAAATTCTAACACATTCGAAAAAAACTATCAAATTCGAAAAAATTCTACCACATTCGAAAAAACTATCAAATTCGAAAAAATTCTACCACGTTCGAAAAAAACTGTCAAATTCGAAAAAATTCTACCACATTCGAAAAAAACTATCAAATTCGAAAAAATTCTACCACATTCGAAAAAAACTGTCAAATTCGAAAAAATTCTACCACATTCGAAAAAACTTTCAAATTCGAAAAAATTCTACCACATTCGAAAAAAACTATCAAATTCAAAAAAAATTTTACTACATTTGAAAAAAATATTAAAATCGAAAAAATTCTACCACATTCGAAAAAAACTGTCAAATTCGAAAAATTTCTACCACATTCGAAAAAAACTATAAAATTTGAAAAAAACAATAACTGAATTTGAAAAAGTAAACTATATATAACCATTTTGCGAAATTTGAAATTCGTATAGAATGAAATCGAATTCCAATAGAAAAAATTAGGATAGAATAGAAAGTATAAAAGAATAGCATAGAAAAACAATAGATCAGAATAGAAAAAAATATAATATATTGTATTCTAAGCTTTTCTATTTGAATTCGAATTCATTCTGTACCAAATTCCAATTTTGGAAGATGGTTAAATATATATATTATATATTTTTTCTATTCTGTTCCATTGTTTTTCTATTCTATTCTTTTCTATTCTATTCTAAACTTTTCTATTCGAATTTGAATTAATTCTATGCGAAATTCGAATTTCGGAAGATGGCTTCTAAAATTAGAATTTCGTATAGAATGAATTTGAATTTGAATAGAAAAGATTAGAATAGAAATAGAATAGACTAGAAAAACAATAGAACAGAAGAGAATAAAATATAATATATATATTTTTTTCTATTCTGTTTCATTGTTTTTCTATGCTATTCTTTTTTATTCTATTCTAAACATTTCTATTCGAATTTGAATTCATTCTATACGAAATTCGAATTTCGGAAGATGGCTTCTGAAATTCGAATTTCGTATAGAATGAATTTGAATTTGAATAGAAAAGAATAGACTAGAAAAACAATAGAACAGAACGGAATAAAATATAATATATATATTATATCTTATTCTATTCTGTTCTATTGTTTTTCTAGTCTATTCTTTCTACTCTATTTTAATCTTTTCTATTCAAATTAATTTTAAACGAAATTCGAATTTTGGATGGTTTTATATATATATAAAAAATATTTTTTCTATTCTGTTCTATTGTTTTTCTATTATTTTCTATTATATTCTGATCTTTTCTATTTGAATTCAAATTCATTCTATACAAAATTCGAATTTCAGAAAATAGTTATATAGAAATAGAATGAAATCAAATTCTAATAGAAAAGAATAGAATAGAAAAACAATAGAACAGAATAGAAAGAAATATTTTATATATATATATAAAAATAAATAAAACCATCTTCCGAAATTGGAATTTGGTACAGAATGAATTTGAATAGAAAAGATTAGAATAGAATATTTTATATTTTTTTCTATTCTGTTCTATTGTTTTTCTATGCTATTCTTTTATATTATTTTCTGTTCTATTCTAATCTTTTCTATTTGAATTCATTCTGTACCAAATTCCAATTTCGGAAGATGTGTGTGTATATATATATATATATATATATATATATATATATATATATATATATATATATATATATATATATATTTTTTTTTTTTTTTTTTTTTCTATTCTGTTCTATTGTTTTTCTGTTCTAGTCTTTTCTATTAGAATTCGATTTCATTCTATTTCATTCTGTTTCTGTATAACCATTTTCGGAAATTCAAATTTCGTATAGAATGATTTCGCATTCAAATAGAAAAGATTAGAATAAAATAGAAAAGAATAGAAAAGAATAGAAAAACAATAGACCAGCATAGAAAAAAAATAAAAATAAAAAAAATATATATAAATATATATACCGTATTTATCGGCATATAACACGCACTTTTTTCCCCTAAAATCAGGGGAAAATCATGGGTGCGTGTTATACGCTGATCCCTTGCGATCCCGAGCTGACAGATCTTCAAAATCGCCGACCGCGATTTGAAAATGGCGCCGAAATACACAAAGCCGGTCCTCGGCTCTTCTCGGCCACTTTCGGCTTCACTCGAGTGCCGCCCGAACCTAGCCGAGTGTACTCGGCTAGGTTCGGATAGCTCCGCTCACAGTCACGCCCATCCCGGGCGGGACTACAAGTGGAGCCGAAAGTGAACGAGAGCCGCTGAGAAGAGCCGAGGACTGGCTCTGTGTATTTTGGCGCCGGCGGCACCATTTTCAAATCGTGGTCGGCGATTTTGAAGCTCAGGATCGCAGGGGATCACAGGATTTTCAAACTGCGAGCTGCAAGGCTGCACTGGGGCAAGGCTGCACTGGGATAAGGCTGCAATGGACACTGGGAAGGCTGCACTGACAAGGCTGCACTGACAAGGCTGCACTGACAAGGCTGCACTGACATGGCTGCACTGGGGCAAGGCTGCACTGAGAAGGCTGCAATGATGGGCATTTAAATGTAAGTTTTTTTCCCTTAAACTTCCCTCCTAAAAGTTTTTTTTTCCTTAAAATTCCCTCCTAAACTTGGGGTGCGTGTTATACGCCAGTGCGTGTTATACGCCGATAAATACGGTAATTTTTTTGTATTATTCTCTTCTATTGTTTTTTTATGCTTTTCTTTTCTATTATTTTATATTCTATAATAGTCTTTTCAATTCAAATTCATTCTATACGAAATTCGAATTTCGGAACATGGCTTCTGAAGTTTGAATTTCTTATAGAATGAATTCGAATTAGAACAGAAAATAATAGAAAAGAATAGACTAGAAAAACAATAGAACAGAATAGAAGAAAATATAATATATATATATATATATTATATATTATATTTTCTTCTATTCTGTTCTATTGTTTTTCTAGTCTATTCTTTTCTATTATTTTCTATTCTATTCTAATCTTTTATATTCAAATTTGATTTCGGTCTATATGAAATTCGAATTTTGGAAGATGTTTTATATATATATATATATATATATATATATATATATATATATATATATATATATATATATATATATATATATAATTTTCTATTCTGTTTCATTGTTTTTCTATGCTATTCTTTTCTATTCTATTGTAAACTTTTCTATTCGAATTTGAATTCATTCTATACGAAATTTGAATTTCGGAAGATGGCTTCTGAAAGTGGAATTTCGTATAGAATGAATTCGAATTTGAATAGAAACGATTAGAATAGAAAATAATAGACTAGACAAACAATAGAACAGAATAAAATATAATATATATAATTTTTTGTATTCTGTTCTATTGTTTTTCTAGTCTTTTCTCTTCTACTCTGTTCTAATCTTTTCTATTCAAATTCGAATTCATTTTATAAGAAATTCAAATTTCGGAAGATGGTTTCATATATATATATATATATATATATATATATATATATATATATATATATATATATATATATATATATATATATATATTATACATATACATATATATATATTATACATATATACACACACACATATATATATATATATAAAACCATCTTCCGAAATTTGAATTTCTTATAATATGAATTCGAATTTGAATAGAAAAGATTAGAATAGAGTAGAAGAGAAAAGACTAGAAAAACAATAGAACAGAATAGAATAAATGATATATATTATATTTTATTCTGTTCTGTTCTATTGTTTGTCTAGTCTATAATTTTCTATTCTAATCTTTTCTATTCAAATTCGAATTCATTCTATACGAAATTCCACTTTCAGAAGCCATCTTCCGAAATTCGAATTTCGTATGGAATGAATTCAAATTCGAATAGAAAAGTTTAGAATAGAATAGAAAAGAATAGCATAGAAAAACAATGAAACAGAATAGAAAATATATAAAAATATATATAAAACATCTTCCAAAATTTGAATTTCATATAGACCGAAATCAAATTTGAATGTAAAAGATTAGAATAGAATAGAAAATAATAGAAAAGAATAGACTAGAAAAACAATAGAACAGAATAGAAGAAAATATAATATATATATATTATATTTTCTTCTATTCTGTTCTATTGTTTTTATAGTCTATACTTTTCTATTATTTTCTGTTCTAATCTTTTCTATTCAAATTCGAATTCATTCTATACGAAATTCAAACTTCAGAAGCCATGTTCCGAAATTCGAATTTCGTATAGAATGAATTTGAATTGAAAATACTATTATAGAATATAAAATAATAGAAAAGAAAAGCATAAAAAAACATATATATATATACATACATATACATACATATTCTATTGCTTTATTATTTTATATTCTACCTTATTGTTTTTTTTAGAAAAACGTTTTCTATTTTTTTTTAATTTGATTATGTTTTCGAATTAGATTCGAATATGTTTTCGAATTCGATTCGAATATGTTTTCGAATTCGATTCGAATATGTTTTCGAATTCGATTCGAATTCGTTCGTTTTTTTTCGGATTCGTTTAAATTCTTTACTTTTGTCATTCGGAAATTCGGATGCATCCGAATTTCCGAACAATGAAAAATTCGTCCGAATTTCGATTCGGAACGAAACGAAATGCACATGCCTAACCACTGCAGTGAGAGCAAAAGAGGCCTGAGCATGTCAGCTTGCAATAATAAAAAAAAAAGGGGGATCCAGGATAGGACCAAAAAGGATCGCTAGCAAAAACAAAAAAAGGAAAAATGTATACCAAATAGGTATTAGGCCTGAGGAACGTGAGAGCCTCAGGAAATCTCGATTCAAGACCATGTTGGGGGGGCATTTCAGCCTACAAAATCAGTCATGTAGGCCTCTGCCTGATCCGAACAGCTTATAAAAAGTAAGAGGGAAAAAAACAGGGAACCACCAACATGGAGGTTTTGTGCGGGAATGTAGTAAACAGGCATATGTGCAAGGCACTTCAGGTGTGGAAGTTTGACTCTGAGCCCAGAGTTTCAGAACCCATAAGTCAAACATAAGACCTACGTGTAAAGAGGGAATAAAAGGATATGTCATAGATCACTTTCAGGTAGGGCCTTTGAATGGTGCAGCTCTTTGAGGAGTGGCTGGTGTCTTCCTTGACCACTGGTCCACCGGGGTTCAGATTTTACCAGGTGTGGACATCTGTCAAGATGGCGGAATTTGTTTCTGCAGGTCTTCATCTGGTATGGGAGGGAAACCTAGGTTTTTGATAAAAGTCTCACATTCTTGCAGGTCTCGCATGGAGTGTTGTGAACCGTCCTTGATGACCGACAATCGGAACAGGAAACCCCAACGATAAGGGATTTGGTTTTGCTGCAAGTGAGAGGTGACTGGGCGTAAGGCGCGGCGTTCAGCCAAGGTAATGGGCGATAAGTCATTAAAAATTTGAAGTTTTGTGCCTTTAAATTCAACCCTTGATCTGTTTCAAGTAGCAATGGTCAAGGCTTCCTTGCTCTCATAAAAATGGAAACGAGCGATGATGTCCCTGGGATTAGCACCTGGAGGAGGTTTGGGAGCCAGTGATCTATGTGCTCTATCAAGGCGCCATTCTATGTCAGGAATATGAGGTACCAACATGACAAAGAGAGCAAGGAGGTAGGGTTGAATTTCTTTATCTGGTATGGATTCAGGGACTCTATGAATACGTAGGTTCTGGCGGCGTTCTCTATTTTCAAGGTCCTCCTGCTGCATCTGTAGTTGTGAGACTGTATTTTTCAGGCCTGCATTTTCTTCCTCCAGGACATGGATATATTGAACCATGTCTTCGAATTTAGTTTCCAAATGATCTGCACGTTCACCTAGCTGATCTATTTCACCCCAAAGCTCGTGGGCTAGTTTATTTACTTCTCTGGTGATGTTATGGGTGATGCTGTGGGGCAGAGCCTGCAGCTTGGTATCTAAAACGTCCACTGTCACAGGTAGTGACATTGCGGGGGAGTCCAGTGGTTGTGGGCGCTGTGGAGGGTCTTCAGTAAATAGAGAAGGGTCGACCAACGGAAATTGTCCGTTTGATTCGCAGCTGCCTCTGGAGTATTTGAGGCCGGGGAGTGAGGCCTCCGGAGGTATTTCTCCATTGAGTGGGCTTGCCGGAGTGCAGCCTGCGAAGCTTATTTTGAATATATGGTTCATTGGTCTCCAATTTTACCCATACACCGTTCGGAGGATAGCTGTGGGGTTCCCTGGAAGGTTGGCTTGTCTCCTCCCGAAGCTTGAAAAACTAGCGTAGTGGAGCGGGAGATTCGGATATGTGGGCGGAGGCCAGAGCTTAGATCTCAGACGTCTTCCATTTTTGCAAGCTGCATGTGCTCCTTACAGTTGTCTGTTGCGAGGATAATTATTTAAGTAGCTGTGGAAGGGCATAGTATTCCCAGTGGTGGATACCGTTGAGGGAGTGTAAAAATGAGCTATAATGGATTGAGACAAAAGCAGCCTGGTGTATCTGGAGTCCCAAGTCCCTCCGTGTGTAGGCCGAAGCCGCGGACTTTCCTATGGGCCAGCCGGACGTGCAAGCTCCGCTTCGTTTAAGCCTAAGGAATCCTCACTGGTCACAGCTAATGGGGCGGTGGGCAGACGCTGTCAGGGGTATTAGCTGTGTAAGGGGAGATACAGATAGTCCACTACTCACTGTGCCCACAGGAGGAAGATGTGGCCGAATCAGTAGGCCGCAGGCCGCAGATTGACGCCAGGCCGTGGTATGCCGGGGCTCATGACTAAGAATCCGCAGACAGCTCGACCCCACTGTGGGCCTGTCCAGTGTCCTCTGGAGGTGTGCTACTGGTAAGCTGAGCTGGGATGTTCGCTCAACCTTCGGATCTTGATGTGTAGGAGTGAGGGAGCCGACAGGCCTCAAGATGGCAGCAGGCCTCGAACCCAGAGACCAGGGAGCCGAGCCGGAGTACACACAGCCGGGCAGAGTCCGCAGTAAAAAAAAAAGGTAGCTGTAGATGTGGTACAAGATGTCCTGGGAAGTATGCTGGAGGTTTAGAAGATCTCCGGGGTGAGAGAGAGGGAGGATGGCAACGGATGTTCGCTGGCTGTGCAGAGCTCAGCACAAGCATGTCTTCCTTGCTCTGTGTCCGGACACGCCCCTCCAGCTGTGCTATTCTGCTGCAGTAAATCTGCGGCTGCTGGTCGGCAAGAGGTTAAGATTCTGGGAAATCAACAGATGCCAAGGTTAGGTGTTAACAAAGTGCAATCACTCCCAAAAATATGCCTCACTTTCTTTTCAAGTTATACACTAAAAGAACTGACTGGAAATGTTCTGTGAAAGTAAATTAGAATAAGATGTTTGTAATACTTTCAGAAGGAAAACAAGTCTTGGCTGCCTTGTGCATTTTTTAAATTTAGCATGTGTATTAACTTCAATGTGTGCGTCATTTTTTACAATTCTACATTATTAAAGATGCTTTTGTTAATTGGCAAAACTGTATTTGTGGTGAAGATATCATATTTACTATTGCAAGTCTGCACTATTTTTATCATTGTCTTTCTATTATGAACAAGCAATTTTAGAATCAAGTCAGAGAGTCCCGGAGCCAATGAAAGGAGAGAAATAGGCGTAGGGACAGCATGACATGGCTGGACGGCACAGTTGCCGCTTTAAGATCAGGTTTCCCCTTTTAGAAAAGGGGAGGGCGCTGGGTGAGGGCGTCGCCCAGAGCTTGAGCAAGGAAAGGAGAGGGGGAAGTGACGTCAATCGTAAGAGCGGAGGAGGAAGCGATTAGACGCCTCACCCTCACCGCTCTGTATCCTCCTCTCAGCCTCTCATACACAGTGCTGCATAGCTATGATGGAGGGCTGATAGCCCAGCGCAGAGCGGCGGTTGCCGCACAAGGTGCAGACTGGCTGTAAGCCCCTATGGCAGCCAGGGAGGCGGTCGGCGGAGCGGCAATAGACGGGGGGGCGGCGGCACCACATGCACGGCGGTCACGGCCGCCGGAAGTTTTCAGCCAGGGAACAGGTGACAGTGGAGCTCAGAGGTGGCAGCTACCAGCAAAAGGGATTGAACCCCCGACCCAGCGCACACCATGGTGCCGGAGGACAAGGTACGGGGGCGGAGCGGGACCTGTCCAAGGAGCAAGGGCGCGGCGGGGGGAGCCCAGTACAGCGCATGGCTCTGCTCCCCCTGGCTCATCACAGACACACAGCGCGGGCGGCCAGGGGCTGCGGGGGGCAGATCTGGGTAGCCAGCCGGCCCACAGTTTCATTCTGCACAGCGGAGGGTTTGAGAGGAGCACAGGGTTGTTGGGGAGCGACGTCGGAGGTCAGGGTCGAGGACCCAGCCTCTGTTATATATATATTTTGAATATATGGTTCGTTGGTCTCCAATTTTACCCATACACCGTTCGGTAGATAGCTGTGGGGTTCCCTGGAAGGTTGGCGTGTCTCCTCCCGAAGCTTGAAAAACTAGCGTTGTGGAGCGGGAGATTCGGATATGTGGGCGGAGGCCAGAGCTTAGATCTCAGACGTCTTCCATTTTTGCAAGCTGCATGTGCTCCTTACAGTTGTCTGTTGCGAGGATAATTATTTAAGTAGCTGTGGAAGGGCATAGTATTCCCAGTGGTGGATACCGTTGAGGGAGTGTAAAAATGAGCTATAATGGATTGAGACAAAAGCAGCCTGGTGTATCTGGAGTCCCAAGTCCCTCCGTGTGTAGGTCGAAGCCGCGGACTTTCCTATGGGCCAGCCGGACGTGCAAGCTCCGCTTCGTTTAAGCCTAAGGAATCCTCACTGGTCACAGCTAATGGGGCGGTGGGCAGACGCTGTCAGGGGTATTAGCTGTGTAAGGGGAGATACAGATAGTCCGCTACTCACTGTGCCCACAGGAGGAAGATGTGGCCGAATCAGTAGGCCGCAGGCCGCAGATTGATGCCAGGCCGTGGTATGCCGGGGCTCATGACTAAGAATCCGCAGACAGCTCGACCCCACTGTGGGCCTGTCCAGTGTCCTCTGGAGGTGTGCTACTGGTAAGCTGAGCTGGGATGTTCGCTCAACCTTCGGATCTTGAGTGAGGGAGCCGACAGGCCTCAAGATGGCAGCAGGCCTCGAACCCAGAGACCAGGGAGCCGAGCCGGGGTACACACAACCGGGCAGAGTCCGCAGTAAAAAAAAAAAGGTAGCTGTAGCTGTGGTACAAGATGTCCTGGGAAGTATGCTGGAGGTTTAGAAGATCTCCGGGGTGAGAGAGAGGGAGGATGGCAACGGATGTTCGCTGGCTGTGCAGAGCTCAGCACAAGCATGTCTTCCTTGCTGTGTCAGGACACGCCCCCCCAGCTGTGCTATTCTGCTGCAGTAAATCTGCGGCTGCTGGTCGGCAAGAGGTTAAGATTCTGGGAAATCAACAGATGCCAAGGTTAGGTGTTAACAAAGTGCAATCACTCCCAAAAATATGCCTCACTTTCTTTTCAAGTTATACACTAAAAGAACTGACTGGAAATGTTCTGTGAAAGTAAATTAGAATAATATGTTTGTAATACTTTCAGAAGGAAAACAAGTATTGGCTGCCTTGTGCATTTTTTAAATTTAGCATGTGTATTAACTTCAATGTGTGCGTCATTTTTTACAATTCTACATTATTAAAGATGCTTTTGTTAATTGGCAAAACTGTATTTGTGGTGAAGATATCATATTTACTATTGCAAGTCTGCACTATTTTTATCATTGTCTTTCTATTATGAACAAGCAATTTTAGAATCAAGTCAGAGAGTCACGGAGCCAATGAAAGGAGAGAAATAGGCGTAGGGACAGCATGACATGGCTGGACGGCACAGTTGCCGCTTTAAGATCAGGTTTCCCCTTTTAGAAAAGGGCAGGGGGCTGGGTGAGGGCGTCGCCCAGAGCTTGAGCAAGGAAAGGAGAGGGGGAAGTGACGTCAATCGTAAGAGCGGAGGAGGAAGCGATTAGACGCCTCACCCTCACCGCTCTGTATCCTCCTCTCAGCCTCTCATACACAGTGCTGCATAGCTATGATGGAGGGCTGATAGCCCAGCGCAGAGCGGCGGTTGCCGCACAAGGTGCAGACTGGCTGTAAGCCCCTATGGCAGCCAGGGAGGCGGTCGGCGGAGCGGCAATAGACGGGGGGCGGCAGCACCACATGCACGGCGGTCACGGCCACCGGAAGTTTTCAGCCAGGGAACAGGCGACAGTGGAGCTCAGAGGTGGCAGCTACCAGCAAAAGGGAGTGAACCCCCGACCCAGAGCACACCATGGTGCCGAAGGACAAGGTACGGGGGCGGAGCGGGACCTGTCCAAGGGGCAAGGGCGCGGCGGGGGGAGCCCAGTACAGCGCATGGCTCTGCTCCCCCTGGCTCATCACAGACACACAGCGCGGGCGGCCAGGGGCTGCGGGGGGCAGATCTGGGTAGCCAGCCGGCCCACAGTCTCACTTTGCACAGCGGAGGGTTCGAGAGGAGCACAGGGTTGTTGGGGAGCGACGTCGGAGGTCGGGGTCGAGGACCCAGTCAAGCAGTAAGCGCAGGGGCCCGTCACGGGGGACAACGAACACTCAGAAAATGGAGCGGTCTTGCAGGGATCCAGCCTACGGTCGGTAGGACGGAAGGACAGCAGCAGATCGGAGGGTGAAAGGTCCGGGTCGGAGCGTGACGATGGTCAAGGACATCCAGCAGCGGTGGTTCCAGGAGTGACGGCTGGTGGGCCCTAGCCTGGACTCCGGACAGGTACCATCTGGGCTAGGTGGGGTTAGTGGCAAAATGGTTGGTGAAGCGCTTTTAGCTGGGCATATGAAGCAGTACTGGGCAGGCATTCTACACCACCACGTACTCTCATACGGTAGGGGGCGCCCTCAGGGTGCAGGAGTTACAGCTGCGACCTAGGTGAGTCTCCCGGTTTAGTGGACAGGCTCAGTATAGCCAGGGTAAGACAGGGGAGGTTTCAGCCAGAAAAAAGCAAGTTGAACAACGGGGATATCGGTTGAGTCCTCGTGCCCAGCCGCGTGGCTACAAGCGTTTGCCATAGGGGAGAGGGGATTAAGTAAAGGACCCCGAACAATGTTCAGCTCGATTGGTTTACTTGCAGGCTTGTAGTGATGCACACAAGACTCATGGCGGTGTGGCTTGGCTTAGGCACAATGCATAGTTTTGGCGACGGATGGCCGTCCGACTGTCCCTACACTGGGCCCATAAGGACGTCAGCCGAAGGATGAGGCTATTGCAGCGTCGCGGGCTACTAATCTGTTTTTAGGCAAGGGTAAAATTTGGGACAAACTGTCTAGTCCGACATACGGGTTCAGGCGGTGTCTATCCCATTCACGGTCCAAGGGGTTTTTGAAGGTAAGAACAGTAAGTGCCGTGGGGTCAGGTATTAAGAGGGTCTACGCCTGTGCATGGGAGTAGGATGCTTTCTTTCCTCAGTATATGCCCGGACCGAGCAGCGGTAAATTTTTTGGGGACAGGTTTTTGTCCTAACGGTTTATATACCTCGGTGTTCGCGAGGGTCCTACCCTAGTCGGTGAATTTCTAGGCCGCCTTGGTCATACAGAATAGGTTTTGGAAAAACTGGGAAGGGGGTTGCTATAGGGCCCAGGGCACCTTTAGCAGGCCTCTTCCGGGCAGGGTGGTCTGTCCACTGGAAGTGGTTTCCCCAGAGAGAGCCCAACAAGTTTGGATTTATTCAACATCGGGCCTTTACAAAAGGGGGGTCCGTCAGTGATTCCATTGCCCCTGAGGAGGGGGAGGGTAAAGTACACTTCTTTTATGCAGGGCTGGCATCGTGTGACGGTATAGGTAAGGGACTTAGGGGGCCAAGTCAGGCTATTCATTGGCTTTTAGAATATTGCTGGTACATACGGTCAGCTTTCTGCTGGTGGGAGACACAGGGTTGGAGCACAGTATGCGGATCTTTGACCGCTGATGGGTTGCTCCAGCTAAGTGCCATTTTTTTGGTATGTTCCGTTCTTTCTAAGACAGGGCAGTACGGGATCTTTCGGGTATCTAAGCGGGCATGCTTTACATAGATTAGTTGGTATGTTTTGCCCGGCGGGTTCCAATATCTGTGCCGTCTTGTGGGGGACGGTATAACATCTGGAGGTATGTTTCGGGTTTCGTTAGCTATGGGGGATAACAGAGGGCCCCTCAAAAAACACTTCATTCCTGGAAATCGCAATGGAGTCTATGGGTATGTAATGTGGCCTGCCTAGGGACAAGCTAGAGAGGCTATAGGACGAGGTGCAGGGGGCTTTTTTTAGAGTCCGTAAGGTGCAAGTTATGTCAACTACTATAGGTGCTGGGGGAAACTGTGTGTTGTTTTCAACAGCATTAGCCCCATGGGCAAGGTTTTATTGTACTGGCGGCAGCAACCGCAGGATCAGGGGCTTCCACTCACTTTTGGAACATTACTAAGGTTACTGAAAGGACTGGCGGGTGCGGCAGTATTTTCTACACACGCTTAGCGGGCGGTTTTTTGGATGTCATGTCCCATCAGTGATGGTGACTTGGGAATCAGTTGCGGAGGCTGCATGGTCCATGGGGTTGTAGCCTTTTCAGGGGACCACGGAGCGCTGCTATGTGGCCATCAGCTTGTTTCGATACCGGGTTGCAGAACCTGGTTTCGGGTGGAATTGTTCAAATTGTAGTGACCTTACAAGTTTGGGGGCATTCCTTTTGCAGCCAACAGGTCTGTTGTAACTAGGTCTATCGGGGGGTGGTACAGGTGTTTTTTTCTGCTGACCACGGCATACGTGCCGGGGGTCAGGCATGTTGTGCCATTGGGTACTGCGCTGCTTACAAGGGATACATTCATTTACGCTGTGTACTTATTAGGGATTGATTACACTTTGGCTGTGGCTTGTCTCGTTTTTTCAGTGGGATAGGTTTTGGGGTTTGTCGCCATAAGCGGGCCTGCTTTGGGAATGTATTAAGGAGGATTGACAACCTATTGGTAAGGCAAATTGTTATGGGTACTTAAACGGTATGCAGGACGGGTTTGCTTGCTTAACAGGATTGGTATGTCCCCAGCAGGTCATTGCACAGCACATGCGGTTCTCTATGGTATTAATATGGTTTTAGCAGGGGATCTCGGCAGCTGCCATGGACCGCAGGTTGTCAGGTTTGTCATTTCTTTTAAGTGTTTTGGGCTACGATATCACACCAAAGGGTTTTTAGGTATAAAACAAAGGTTTATGGGTACAGGTTGGGGATAAGAAGAGGTTTGGGAGGCGCCCGGTCGCCTTTGAGATATTATAGGTCTGGTATTTGGTTTGCTAAAGGTTTACAGCTCTCTGTATGCAAGGGCTTTATGGGGGCAGCAGTTGCAATAGCATTCTTTTGTTGGGACATTAGGCCTGTGGTCTTGGAGTCCTTTTTGTACACATGTGGACAGGTGTGTCTTTATCGAGGATATAGCGTGGAGCGGTCAGAATAGGGGGTCAGCAGCTGGGTATGACCCACAAAAAGAGTTTTCGTTTCTCATACCCTTTTTGGATGGGGCAGCCACAGAGCAGCACGGGCGGGCTGCTGTAGTAAGCAGCTTGGCGCATTGGTGTATGGGACTCCGATAGATGTAAGGTGTACATTCGCCCTCATTGTATGTGGTAATATGTTGCACATTTCTGTGTGCTATTGGCATACGGCGTTGGTGATTGCTGTTTTTTATGTGTTTTGCGCTGTCATTTATTATTGTTCACAGGTCGCGAGGATGGCCAGTTGGTATACTTGTCACTCCTATGTAATGGGGGGTACAGAAGAGCTGAGGTTCGGCTGAACGGCAGGCAGTCCAGTATCCTCTGGCTGTAGTTTGGTCAGGTGCAGTGTGGCCCTGGCAGGTGGTGGGACAGGGTTGAGGGATGTACACAGGTCCTCCCGTTTGTACTTGTCACTGTATGTTTGCGGTTACGCGTGGGGTAATCGGTATGGGAGCCAAACTTCTGAGGGACCTCATTTGTGACGTAATAATGCAATGTTTTTATGTTTATTAGCGGCTTACCCAGGTATGGGTAATAATATGGTTTAATATGTTGGGGCTGGATGTCATTGCAGTGGGCCCTGTCTAGTAAGAAGGTGGACCGGGCCCGCTTAAGGAGGTGAGCAGGCTTTCATAAAGACGGGGGTTGGTCATACGCCTCTGAGAGCGGGTGCTGGATACATGGAGGTATCAGAGTAGGGTTGGGGTACACCTTAAGGTGTGGGTTTTGTTGTAGGCAATGTACCTTCAGGAAGGCATTCAGCGAGGGCTGAGGGTGTGGGGGCGCACGCAAGGGTAAGGTGTTACCCCTTTCGTGCTGTGGCAGTGTTGGGTCGATGGAGAAGGAGAAGATAGAGGTTACATGTATGTAACATGTTGTACCCATCCATGGGATGGGGGTGTTTTCTGGTACCCATCCATGAAAGGATGGGGGTTGTTTCTGGTACCCATCCATAAAAGGATGGGGGTTGTTTCTGGTACCCATCCATAAAAGGATGGGGGTCGTTTTTGGTACCCATCCATGAAAGTATGGGGGTTGTTTATGGTACTTTCAGGTTACAAGGGGGTTAACCTGGAAGGGTTAAAAAGGGTAGGTCACTGCGAAGGTTGGGTACTGCCTTCAAGTCAGGGGTTTCCGACTGGAGGCCTAAAGTTAAAAGAGGTTGTTCGCAGTGACCAATCTATGTTGTTTCCCGCTATGACACTAAAAAGTATATATTGAAGTTTAATGGTTATTTATGAAGATGTTATTTAATTAATGTTATAATTGGTTAATAAATAGGCCGTCAAGGCCATTTACTCCAAAACCTTGTCAAGTAGGGATGAGCCGAACACCCCCCTGTTCGGTTCGCACCAGAACATGCGAACAGGAAAAAAGTTCGTTCGAACATGCGAACACCGTTAAAGTCTATGGGACACGAACATGAATAATCAAAAGTGCTAATTTTCAAGGCTTATATGCAAGTTATTGTCATAAAAAGTGTTTGGGGACCTGGGTCCTGCCCCAGGGGACATGGATCAATGCAAAAAAAAGTTTTAAAAACGGCCGTTTTTTCAGGAGCAGTGATTTTAATAATGCTTAAAGTCAAACAATAAAAGTGTAATATCCCTTTAAATTTCGTACCTGGGGGGTGTCTATAGTATGCCTGTAAAGGGGCGCATGTTTCCTGTGTTTAGAACAGTCTGACAGCAAAATGACATTTTGAAGGAAAAAACTCATTTAAAACTACCCGCGGCTATTGCATTGCCGACAATACACATAGAAGTTCATTGATAAAAACGGCATGGGAATTCCCCAAAGGGGAACCCCGAACCAAAATTTAAAAAAAAAAATGACGTGGGAGTCCTCCTAAATTCTATACCAGGCCCTTCAGGTCTGGTATGGATATTAAGGGGAACCCCGGCCAAAATTAAAAAAAAAAAATTACGTGGGGTTCCCCCTAAATTCCATACCAGACCCTTCAGGTCTGGTATGGATTTTAAGGGGAACCCCGCGCCAAAAAAAAAAAAACGGCGTGGGGTCCTCCCAAAAATCCATACCAGACCCTTATCCGAGCACGCAACCTGGCAGGCCGCAGGAAAAGAGGGGGGGACGAGAGTGCGGCCCCCCCTCCCTCCTGAACCGTACCAGGCCACATGCCCTCAACATTGGGAGGGTGCTTTGGGGTAGCCCCCCAAAACACCTTGTCCCCATGTTGATGAGGACAAGGGCCTCATCCCCACAACCCTGGCCGGTGGTTGTGGGGGTCTGCGGGCGGGGGGCTTATTGGAATCTGGAAGCCCCCTTTAACAAGGTGACCCCCAGATCCCGGCCCCCCCCCTGTGTGAAATGGTAAGGGGGTACATAAGTACCCCTACCATTTCACGAAAAAAGTGTCAAAAATGTTAAAAATGACAAGAGACAGTTTTTGACAATTCCTTTATTTAAATGCTTCTTCTTTCTTCTATCTTCCTTCATCTTCTGGTTCTTCTGGCTCTTCTGGTTCTTCTGGTTCTTCCTCCGGTGTTCTCGTCCAGCATCTCCTCCGCGGCGTCTTCTGTCTTCTTCTCCTCGGGCCGCTCCGCACCCATGGCATGGGGGGGAGGCTCCCGCTCTTCTCTTCTTCTCTTCTTCTCTTCTTCTCTTCTTCTCTTCTTCTCTTCTTCTCTTCTTCTCTTCTTCTCTTCTTCTCTTCTTCTCTTCTTCTCTTCTTCTCTTCTTCTTCATTTTCTTCTCCGGGCCGCTCCGCAATCCATGCTGGCATGGAGGGAGGCTCCCGCTGTGTGACGGCGCTCCTCGTCTGACAGTTCTTAAATAACGGGGGGGCGGGGCCACCCGGTGACCCCGCCCCCCTCTGACGCATGGTGACTTGACGGGACTTCCCTGTGACGTCACGGGGAATGCCACAGGGAAGTCCCGTCAAGTCACCGTGCGTCAGAGGGGGCGGGGTCACCGGGTGGCCCCCGCCCCCCCGTTATTTAAGAACTGTCAGACGAGGAGCGCCGTCACACAGCGGGAGCCTCCCTCCATGCCAGCATGGATTGCGGAGCGGCCCGGAGAAGAAAATGAAGAAGAAGAGAAGAAGAGAAGAAGAGAAGAAAAGAAGAAAAGAAGAAAAGAAGAAGAGAAGAAGAGAAGAGCGGGAGCCTCCCCCCCATGCCATGGGTGCGGAGCGGCCCGAGGAGAAGAAGACAGAAGACGCCGCGGAGGAGATGCTGGACGAGAACGCCGGAGGAAGAACCAGAAGAACCAGAAGAGCCAGAAGAACCAGAAGATGAAGGAAGATAGAAGAAAGAAGAAGCATTTAAATAAAGGAATTGTCAAAAACTGTCTCTTGTCATTTTTAACATTTTTGACACTTTTTTCGTGAAATGGTAGGGGTACTTATGTACCCCCTTACCATTTCACACAGGGGGGGGGCCGGGATCTGGGGGTCACCTTGTTAAAGGGGGCTTCCAGATTCCGATAAGCCCCCCACCCGCAGACCCCCACAACCACCGGCCAGGGTTGTGGGGATGAGGCCCTTGTCCTCATCAACATGGGGACAAGGTGTTTTGGGGGGCTACCCCAAAGCACCCTCCCAATGTTGAGGGCATGTGGCCTGGTACGGTTCAGGAGGGAGGGGGGGCCGCACTCTCGTCCCCCCTCTTTTCCTGCGGCCTGCCAGGTTGCGTGCTCGGATAAGGGTCTGGTATGGATTTTTGGGGGGACCCCACGCCGGTTTTTTTTTTTTTTTGGCGCGGGGTTCCCCTTAAAATCCATACCAGACCTGAAGGGTCTGGTATGGAATTTAGGGGGAACCCCACGTCATTTTTTTTTTTTAATTTTGGCCGGGGTTCCCCTTAATATCCATACCAGACCTGAAGGGCCTGGTATGGAATTTAGGGGGACCCCCACGTCATTTTTTTTTTTTTAATTTTGGTTCGGGGTTCCCCTTTGGGGAATTCCCATGCCGTTTTTATCAATGAACTTCTATGTGTATTGTCGGCAATGCAATAGCCGCGGGTAGTTTTAAATGAGTTTTTTCCTTCAAAATGTCATTTTGCTGTCAGACTGTTCTAAACACAGGAAACATGCGCCCCTTTACAGGCATACTATAGACACCCCCCAGGTACGAAATTTAAAGGGATATTACACTTTTATTGATTGACTTTAAGTATTATTAAAATCACTGCTCCTGAAAAAACGGCCGTTTTTAAAACTTTTTTTTGCATTGATCCATGTCCCCTGGGGCAGGACCCAGGTCCCCAAACACTTTTTATGACAATAACTTGCATATTAGCCTTTAAAATTAGCACTTTTGATTTCTCCCATAGACTTTTAAAAGGGTGTTCCGCGGCATTCGAATTTGCCGCGAACACCCCAAATTGTTCGCTGTTCGGTGAACTTGCGAACAGCCAATGTTCGAGTCGAACATGAGTTCGACTCGAACTCGAAGCTCATCCCTATTGTCAAGTAATTTGTGAAGGGTTTGGAGGGGAGGGGAAGTTGTTGGGGACAAAAAGGTATCAGGAGTAGGGATGAGCTTCGTGTTCGAGTCGAACCCATGTTCGACTCGAACATCGGCTGTTCGATCGTTCGTCGAATTGCGAACGTTATGGGCCGTTCGCGCTAAATTTGTGTGGCGCGTCACGGCCCATAATTCACTGCGGCATCGCAGTGCATTGCTGGCTGATGATTGGCCAAGCATGCACTATGACCCGCATGCTTGGCCAATCACAGCGCCGTCAGTAGAGAGAGCTGTAATTGGCCAAAGCCAGGGTGGCTTTGGCCAATTATGGCTCAGGGGATTTAGTACACACCCCACACTATATAAGGCCGCCTGCACGGCGGCCCTGTGTAGTGTGTGTTCCGGTGTGCTGAGAGATAGAGAGAGAGAGAGAGAGACAGTGTCATTTGATTTGAGTTAGATAGATTAGGCAGAACAGTCAGTCAGTTAGCTGCACTTATAGTGTATTGTGTATATATATATGCATCCCAGGTGTTGCATATATATATATATACACTGTATTCAGTTTAGCTAGATCCGTTCCTGTTATCTTCTATCTAGACTATTTACATTTAATACAGTGCGTCCTGCTCACAGTGTTCAGCTAGATCCGTTCCTGCTATTTACATTTAGTGCAGTGCGTCCTGCTCACAGTGTTCAGCTAGATCCGTTCCTGTTATCTTCTAGACTATTTACATTTAGTGCAGTGCGTCCTGCTCACAGTGTTCAGCTAGATCCGTTCCTGCAATTTACATTTAGTGCAGTGCGTCCTGCTCACAGTGTTCAGCTAGATCCGTTCCTGCTATTTACATTTAGTGCAGTGCGTCCTGCTCACAGTGTTCAGCTAGATCCGTTCCTGCTATTTACATTTAGTGCAGTGCGTCCTGCTCACAGTGTTCAGCTAGATCCGTTCCTGCTATTTACATTTAGTGCAGTGCGTCCTGCTCACAGTGTTCAGCTAGATCCGTTCCTGCTATTTACATTTAGTGCAGTGCGTCCTGCTCACAGTGTTCAGCTAGATCCGTTCCTGCTATTTACATTTAGTGCAGTGCGTCCTGCTCACAGTGTTCAGCTAGATCCGTTCCTGCTATTTACATTTAGTGCAGTGCGTTCTGCTCACAGTGTTCAGCTAGAGCCGTTCCTGCTATTTACATTTAGTGCAGTGCGTCCTGCTCACAGTGTTCAGCTAGATCCGTTCCTGTTATCTTCTAGACTATTTACATTTAGTGCAGTGCGTCCTGCTCACAGTGTTCAGCTAGATCCGTTCCTGCTATTTACATTTAGTGCAGTGCGTCCTGCTCACAGTGTTCAGCTAGATCCGTTCCTGTTATCTTCTAGACTATTTACATTTAGTGCAGTGCGTCCTGCTCACAGTGTTCAGCTAGATCCGTTCCTGTTATCTTCTAGACTATTTACATTTAGTGCAGTGCGTCCTGCTCACAGTGTTCAGCTAGATCCGTTCCTGCTATTTACATTTAGTGCAGTGCGTCCTGCTCACAGTGTTCAGCTAGATCCGTTCCTGTTATCTTCTCGACTATTTACATTTAGTGCAGTGCGTCCTGCTCACAGTGAACAGCTAGATCCGTTCCTGTTATCTTCTAGACTATTTACATTTAGTGCAGTGCGTCCTGCTCACAGTGTTCAGCTAGATCCGTTCCTGTTATCTTCTAGACTATTTACATTTAGTGCAGTGCGTCCTGCTCACAGTGTTCAGCTAGATCCGTTCCTGTTATCTTCTAGACTATTTACATTTAGTGCAGTGCGTCCTGCTCACAGTGTTCAGCTAGATCCGTTCCTGTTAAATTCCTACTGACAGGCAGGCTTGTCTGGTTACAGTATATAAAGCTACCTGAAGAAAATTACAGGTGTTCTATTTGATCCTATTAGTACCACGGTCAGGCAGCTAGACTATTTACATTTAGTACAGTGCGTCCTGCTCACAGTGTACAGCTAGATCCATTCCTGTTATCTTCCTACTGACAGGCAGGCTTGTCTGGTTACAGTATATAAAGCTACCTGAAGAAAATTACAGGTGTTCTATTTGATCCTATTAGTACCACGGTCAGGCAGCTAGACTATTTACATTTAGTACAGTGCGTCCTGCTCACAGTGTTCAGCTAGATCCGTTCCTGTTATCTTCCTACTGACAGGCAGGCTTGTCTGGTTACAGTATATAAAGCTACCTGAAGAAAATTACAGGTGTTCTATTTGATCCTATTAGTACCACGGTCAGGCAGCTAGACTATTTACATTTAGTACAGTGCGTCCTGCTCACAGTGTTCAGCTAGATCCGTTCCTGTTATCTTCCTACTGACAGGCAGGCTTGTCTGGTTACAGTATATAAAGCTACTTGAAGAAAATTACAGGTGTTCTATCCCAGCTTAGTGCAGCTACAGGCCATTAGTATGTCTGGAAGGCCAAGAAGGAGAGGCAGACAGTCACAAGCCAATAAGAGAGGGCAAGCAGGCTCTGTGTCTAGTGCTGGTCGTGGAGACGGTGCATCCTCATCAGCACGTGGCCATGGGACACGCTTGGCCTTTTTTTCGGCAGCTGGCCGTGTTGAGCCGCAACATGCGGAAGACTTGGTCGAGTGGATGACCAAGCCGTCCTCATCCTCCTCATCCTCTCTCACCCATGCCCAGGGTGCTTTGTCTGGCAAAGCAGCGGCCTCTTCCCTCAGCTCAATGTCATCAGTGACTCCTTCCCTAGCTCCACCATGTCCTCATGAGGATTCCCTCAAACTGTTTGACCACAGTGTTGGGTACATGCTCCAGGAGGATGCCCAGCGTTTGGAAGGCTCTGATGACGATACTGAGCTCGATGAAGGCAGTAACATGAGCACGGACAGAGGGGGTGCCCAAGAAGGACAGCAATCTGGCAGTCATGCTCCCCCTGCTGCAGCATACTGCCAGGTTTGCTCCAGTGATGAGGAGGGAGGGGATGATGAGGTCACTGACTCAACGTGGGTGCCTGATAGGAGAGAGGAGGAGGAGGAGGAGGAGGAGGAGGCGGCGGCACATCACCAACGAGGCAGGATGCCCTCCAGGGGCCAGCCTAAGGGCAGCACATTGACTGCATCACACCCCAAAGCTCCACATGTGCAGGGCGCTGCAGTCTCTGCGCGTTATTCAAAAAGTTCTTTGGTGTGGGCCTTTTTTGAGACGAGTGCATCAGATCGCACCGCTGCTATTTGCAACATATGTCTCAAGCGTATCTCGCGTGGCCAAAACATCTCCCGCTTGGGTACCACATGCTTGACCAGACATATTTTGACCTGCCATGCAGTTCGTTGGCAAGCGTATCTAAAAGACCCACACCAAAGAACAAAGAGGATCTCTCCTTGCTCCTCATCAGCTGAGATTTCCAACCCCACTAGACCTTCAGTCCTCTCTGAGACCTGCAGTGAGAGGAATGAAGGTGTAGAATTAGGTGTGTCACAGCCAAGTACTTGTGGGCAATCTGCTTTTGGTACACCGACGTCAGATTGTACCAGGCAAATTTCCCTGCCCCAGCTGCTGCACCGCCGAAAGAAGTTTGCTCCCAGCCATCCACATGCCCAGCGGTTGAATGCTAGCTTGGCAAAATTGCTAGCACTTCAACTGCTGCCTTTTCAGTTGGTAGACTCTGCCCCCTTCCGTGAGTTTGTGGAATGTGCGGTTCCTCAGTGGCAGGTACCCAAACGCCACTTTTTCTCACGGAAGGCGATTCCGGCTCTCTACTGGCATGTGGAAGGCAATGTCCATGCCTCGCTGGACAGGGCGGTCAGCGGTAAGGTGCATATTACCGCTGACTCATGGTCCAGCAGGCATGGACAGGGACGTTACCTAAGTTTCACGGCGCATTGGGTGACTCTGCTGGCAGCTGGGAAGGATGCAGGACAAGGTGCAGTAGTGTTGGAGGTTGTTCCGCCACCACGCCTCCAAAATGCTGATTGTGACACACCTCTCTCCTCCACCCCCTCCTCTTCTTCTTCCTCCATGGCCTCTTCCTCGGAACCAGCGGTGCTCCGTAGGCATTCAAGGGGCTACGCAAGTACGCAGGCCAAAAGATGCCATGCGGTGCTTGAGCTGGTGTGCTTGGGGGACAGGAGCCACACTGGGGCAGAGGTTCTGTCAGCTCTGCAGGAGCAGGTTCAGAGGTGGTTGACGCCACGCCAACTTAAGGCAGGAATGGTGGTTTGCGACAATGGCACCAACCTCCTCTCTGCCCTGCGACAGGGACAAATGACCCATGTGCCCTGTTTGGCTCACGTCCTTAACTTGGTGGTGCAGCGGTTCTTGGGCAGGTACCCGGGCTTACAGGATGTCCTGAGGCAGGCCAGGAAAGTCTGTGTGCATTTCCCCCGGTCATATAATGCCAGTGCTCGGCTGACGGACCTCCAAAAAGGAGTTTAACCTGCCCAAGAACCGCCTAATCTGTGACATGCCCACCAGGTGGAACTCAACGTTGGCCATGCTGCAGCGGCTGCACACGCAGCAGAGGGCCATCAATGAGTACCTGTGCGACTATGGCACCAGGACAGGGTCAGGGGAGCTTGGTTTTTTTTCCCCACGCCAGTGGGCCATGATCAGGGATGCATGCACTGTCCTGTCACCATTCGAGGAGGCCACGAGGATGGTGAGCAGTGACAGTGCATGCATCAGTGACACTGTCCCCCTTGTCCACCTGTTGGAGCACACGCTGCGTGGAATAATGGACAAGGCACTTGAGGCAGAACAGAGGCAGGAAGAGGAGGACTTCCTTAGCTCTCAAGGCCCCCTTTATCCAGACAGTGTTCCTGCGTGCCCGCCGATCACACAGGAAGAGGACGAGGAGGAAGAGGAGGAGGAGGAAGATTGTGTCAGTATGGAGGTGGAGCCTCGCACTCAGCATCAGCAGCAGTCTTTAAGGGATCAGTCCCAAGAAACACATGGACTTGTACGTGGCTGGGAGGAGGTGGCTGCGGACCATGTCGTTCTTAGTGACCCAGAGGACTCCGGACCGAATGCCTCAGCAAACCTACGCTGCATGGCCTCCCTGATCCTGCAAAGCCTGCGTAAGGATCCTCGTATTCGTGGTATCAAGGAGAAGGACCAATACTGGCTGGCAACCCTCCTTGATCCACGTTACAAGGGTAAGGTTGCGGACCTTATCTTGCCATCGCAGAGGGAGCAGAGGACGAAACATCTTCGGGAGGCCTTGCAGAAAGGTCTGTGCAACGCGTTCCCAGAGACTGGGAGGTTACAAACTCCTGTTTCTGGACGTGTTGCTGAGGCTTCGGTCAGTCAAAGAAGGAGCGGTGGAGAAGGTGGCCGTCTGACCGATGCGTTCAGACAATTTTTTGGTCCGCAGCCCCAAGGTATGATCGGTTCCAGCAACCATCGCCAGCGTCTGTTTTACATGGTGCAGGAATACCTAGGGGCAAGATCAGACTTGGACACCTTTCCCACCGAAAATCCTCTGGGTTACTGGGTCTTGAGGATGGATCACTGGCCAGAGCTTGCACAGTATGCAATTGAGCTACTGGCCTGTCCTGCATCCAGCGTTCTTTCGGAACGCACATTCAGTGCTGCTGGAGGCGTGGTAACCGATCACAGGGTGCGTCTGTCCACTGACTCGGTCGATCGGCTGACCTTCATAAAAATGAATGAGTCTTGGATCACCACCAGCTACCAAGCACCTGATGCTGATGTAACCGAATAATTTTTTTTGAAATCTCAGATCCCTTCAAAGACTGCCTATGCTGATGCTGAGTGACTATCCCTGAGTAATTATCCTCTTCCTCCTCAATCATCACGCTGATAGCTTGTAAGAACATTTTTGGTTCTGGGCGGCACCACCAGTGCCTAAGGCACAATTTTTCAGCCCCTGTTTAACAGGGGCGTGTAATTACAATTTTTGATGTAATACTTTGCAGCAGGGCTCGTTCCTGCATTCCAACTAGAGTGTCTGTGAGGGGTTGCAGTGTTGTGGCACCAGCACCAGTGCCTAAGGCCCAATTTTTCTGCCCCTGTCTAACAGGGGCGTGTAATTACAATTTTTGATGCAATACTTTGCAGCAGGGCTCGTTCCTGCGTTCCAACTAGAGTGTCTGTGAGGGGTTGCAGTGTTGTGGCACCAGCACCAGTGCCTAAGGCCCAATTTTTCTGCCCCTGTCTAACAGGGGCGTGTAATTACAATTTTTGATGCAATACTTTGCAGCAGGGCTCGTTCCTGCGTTCCAACTAGAGTGTCTGTGAGGGGTTGCAGTGTTGTGGCACCAGCACCAGTGCCTAAGGCCTAATTTTTCAGCTCCTGTTCAACAGGGGCATGTAATTACAATTCTTGATCTAATATTTCACAGCAGGGCCCTGTGAGGGCTTACAGTGTTGTGGCCACAGCAACACCTAAGGCCCAAATTTCTGCTGAGTATATAGGGCAGGACCCTACTTTCAAACATCTAACTTACAAACGACTCCTACTTGCAAACGGAAGGAGACAACAGGAAGTGAGATGAAATCTACCCATAGGAAGGGAAATTCTCTCCTGTAAGAGTTAATATGGGAAAACAATTTCTCCTTTCCACTGATGCTTTCCAATCCTTGTTCCACAAAAAAACCCAAATTTTCAAAAAACATTTTTCATTGGGACAAAAAAGTGAGGTGAAATCTTCTGAAGAGGAGGAAAGACAGCAAAACAAATGTCACAGGGGTGATAACCCTTCCCTATGTTTTCCAAAAAGCTTAGAAAAGATTTTTTGGCTGGAGCTAAACACGTTAAAAATGTTCAAAATTACAAACAGATTCTACTTAATAACAAACCTACAGTCCCTGTCTTGTTTGCACCGCCTGTATACTGCTGTTCAGAGTATATAGGGCCTGGTGGCCCCACACCTTTCCTTATTTTAATTTGGGTGCGGGGTTCCCCTTAATATCCATACAAGACCCAAAGGGCCTGGTAATGGACTGGGGGGTACCCATGCCATTTGTCTCACTGATTTTCATCCATATTGCCATGACCCGACATGACATTAAACCCGCAAGCAGTTTTAAATGAGATTTTTTCCTTTAAAAATGACATTTGGTGCAGGGACTGTTCTAAACATGGGAAACACGCGTCACTTTACAGGCATACTATAGACACCCCCCAGGTACGATATTTAAAGGAATATTTCACTTTTTTTTTTTTACTTTAAGCATCATTAAAATCACTGCTCCCGAAAAAACGGCCGTTTTTAAAAGTTTTTTTTGCATTGATACATGTCCCCTGGGGTAGGACCCGGGTCCCCAAACCCTTTTTAGGACAATACCATGCAAATTAGCCTTTAAAATGAGCACTTTTGATTTCGAACGTTCGAGTCCCATAGACGTCAATGGGGTTCTAACGTTCGTGCGAACTTTCGGTCCGTTCGCGGGTTCTGGTGCGAACCGAACCGGGGGGTGTTCGGCTCATCCCTAATCAGGAGACTGGGCTTAAGTCCTACATATGTCATGGATGTGTATTCTCATATCATATTCTCATAAAAAAATAAACTTAAATGATTTTAGCAAATGGCTGCAATATAACAAAGAGTGAAAAATGTAAGGGGGTCTGAATACTTTCCGTCCCCACTGTATATTCTATAGACTCATTACATTCAGAGTGATATATATCAAGCACTCCTTTCTTTTCATTTTGATGATTATGGCTTGCAGCTAGTGGAAACCCAAAATTCAGTATCTCAGAAAATTAGAATATTACAGACCACTAAAAAAAAGTGGTTGGCTTACTGAAAAGTATGTCCATGTACAGTATAGTATGTACTTAATACTCAGGGCTCACTTTTGCATTAATTACTGCATCAATGATAGTGGCCTTCAGCTCGTCTGCATTGTTGGGTCTGGTGTCTCTAATAGGAATGTTGAACAGGGGCTGAAAAATTGGGCCTTTGGTGGTAGTGGTGCTGGTGCCACAACACTGCAACCCCTCACAGATACTCTAGTTGGAGCGCAGGAACGAGCCCTGCTGCAAAGTATTGCATCAAAAATTGTAATTACACGCCCCTGTTAAACAGGGGCTGAAAAATTGGGCCTTAGCCACTGGTGGTGGCGCCCAGAACCAAAAATGTTCTTACAAGCTATCAGCATGATCATTGAGGAAAAGGATAATCACTCAGTATAACAGGATAGTAACTCAGGATCAGCATAGGCAGTCTTGAAGGGATCTGACATTTAAAAAAAAAATATTCAGTTACATCAGCATCAGGTGCTTGGTAGCTGGTGGTGATCCAAGACTGATTCATTTTTATGAAGGTCAGTCGATTGACCGAGTCGGTGAACAGACGCACCCTGTGATCGGTTACAAAGCCTCCAGCAGCACTGAATGTGCGTTCCAAAAGAACGCTGGATGCAGGACAGGCCAGTAGCTCAATTGCATACTGTGCAAGCTCTGGCCAGTGATTCATCCTCAAGATCCAATAACCCAGAGGATTTTCGGGGGGAAAAGTGTCCAAGTCAGATCTTGCCCCTAGGTATTCCTGCACCATGTAAAACAGACGCTGGCGATGGTTGCTGGAACCGATCATACCTTGGGGCTGCGGACTAAAAAAATCGTCTGAACACATCGGTCAGACGGCCACCTTCTCCACCGCTCCTTCTTTGAATGATCGAAGCCTCAGCAACCTGTTGTCCAGGAATAGGAGTTTGTAATCTCCCAGTCTCTGGTAACGCGTTGCACAGACATCTCTGCAAGGCCTCCCGAAGATGTTTCATCCTCTGCTCCCTCTGCGATGGCAAGATAAGGTCCGCAACCTTACCCTTATAACGTGGATCAAGGAGGGTTGCCAGCCAGTATTGAGCCCTCTCCTTGATACCACGAATACGAGGATCCTTCCACAGGCTTTGTAGGATCAGGGAGGCCATGCAGCGTAGGTTTGCTGAGGCATTCGGTCCGGAGTCCTCTGGGTCACTAAGGACGACATGATCCACAGCCACCTCCTCCCAGCCACGTATATGGGTTTCTTGGGACTGTAAATGATCCCTTAAAGACTGCTGCTGATGCTGAGTGCCAGGCTCCACCTCCATGCTGACACAATCCTCCTCCTCCTCTTCCTGTGTGATCGGCAGGCACGCAGGAACACTGTGTGGATAAAGGGGGCCTTGAGAGCTAAGGAAGTCCTCCTCTTCCTGCCTCTGTTCTGCCTCAAGTGCCCTGTCCATTATTCCACACAGCGTGTGCTCCAACAGGTGGATAATGGGGACAGTGTCACTGATTCATGCACTGTCACTGCTCACCATCCTCGTGGCCTCCTCAAATTGTGACAGGACAGTGCATGCATCCCTGATCATGGCTCACTGGCGTGGGGAAAAAAAACAAGCTCCCCTGACCCTGTCCTGGTGCCATAGTCGCACAGGTACTCATTGATGGCCCTCTGCTGCATGTGCAGCCGCTGCAGCATGGCCAACGTTGAGTTCCACCTGGTGGGCATGTCACAGATTAGGCGGTTCTTGGGCAGGTTAAATTCCTTTTGGAGGTCTGCCAGCCGAGCACTGGCATTATATGACCGGCGGAAATGCACACAGACTTTCCTGGCCTGCCTCAGGACATCCTGTAAGCCCGGGTACCTGCCCAAGAACCGCTGCACCACCAAGTTAAGGACGTGAGCCAAACAGGGGACATGGGTCAGTTGTCCCTGTCGGAGGGCAGAGAGGAGGTTGGTGCCATTGTCGCAAACCACCATTCCTGCCTTAAGTTGGCGTGGCATCAACCACCTCTGAACCTGCCCCTGCAGAGCTGACAGAATCTCTGCCCCAGTGTGGCTCCTGTCCAAGCACAACAGCTCAAGCAACGCATGGCATCTTTTGGCCTGCTTACATGCGTAGCCCCTTGAATGCATACGGAGCACCACTGGTTCCGAGGACAAAACACAGGAAGAGGCCATGGAGGAAGAAGATGAAGAGAGGGTGGAGGAGAGAGGTGTGTCAGAATCACCAGTACTGGCATTTTGGATGCGTAGTGGTGGAACAACCTCCAACACTACTGCACCTTGTCCTGCATCCTTCCCAGCTGCCAGCAGAGTCACCCAATGTGCCATGAAACTTAGGTAACGTCCCTGTCCATGCCTGCTGGACCATAAGTCAGCGGTAATATGCACCCTTACCGCTGACCGCCCTGTCCAGTGAGGCCAAGACATTGCCTTCCACATGCCAGTAGAGAGCCGGAATCACCTTCCGTGAGAAAAAGTGGCGTTTGGGAACCTGCCACTGAGGAACTGCACATTCCACAAACTCACAGTAGGGGGCAGAGTCTACCAACTGAAAAGGTAGCAGTTGAAGTGCTAGCAATTTTGCCAAGCTAGCATTCAACCGCTGGGCATGTGGATGGCTGGGAGAGAACTAGTAGGTTGCCCGAAAGTACTCGGCTGTGACACACCTAATTTTACACCTTCATTCCTCTCAGTGCAGGTCTCAGAGAGGACTGAAGGTATAGTGGGGTTGGAGATCCCAGCTGATGAGGTGCAAGGAGAGGTCCTGTTTGTTCTTTGGTGTGGGTCTTTTAGGTACGCTTTCCAATGAACTGCATGGCAGGTCAACATATGTCTGGTCAAGCATGTGGTGCCCAAGTGGGAGATGTTTTGGCCACGAGAGATACGCTTGAGACATATGTTGCAAATAGCAGCGGTGGGATCTGATGCACTCGTCTCAAAAAAGGCCCACACCAAAGAACTTTTGGAATAACGTGCAGAGACAGCATGCGGAGCTCTGCAGTGTGATGCAGTCAGTGTGCTGTCCTTAGGCTGGCCCCTGGAGGGCATCCTGCCTCGTTGGTAATGTGCCTCCTTCTCCTCCTCTCTCCTAAAAGGAACGCACGTGGAGTCAGTGACCTCATCATCCCCTCCCTCCTCATCACTGGAGCAAACCTGGCAGTATGCTGCAGCAGGGGGAACATGACTGCCAGATTGCTGTCTTTCTTGGGCGCCCCCTCTGTCTGGGCTCATGTTACTTCCTTCCTCTAGCTAAGTACCATCATCGGAGCCTTCAAAACGCTGGGTATCCTCCTGGAGCATGTACCCAACACTGTGGTCAAACAGTTCGAGGGACTTCTCAGGAGGACATGGTGGGGCTAGGGAAGGAGTCACTGATGCCATTGAGCCAAGGGAAGAGGCCGCGTTGGCAGCTGCTTTGCCAGACAAAGTACCCTGAGTCTGGGTGAGAAAGGATGAGGACGATGAGGCCGGCTTGGTTATCCAGAAAGGAAAAAAAAAAAAGGAGGAGAAAATACAAAAAAAAGAAAAAAAAATGAAAAAAATGGGGGGGGGGGGGGAAGGGGGGGGGGGGGGGGGGAGTTTTCTCTTTTGTTATTTGCAAGTTCTAAGTGGGTGATACTTGTATTTAAGCCTCAATGAAGTTCAGCCAAGAAATCTACAATAACAAGTCTACAATATTGAACTTTTTCATAATATTCATATTTTCTGAGATACTGAATTTTGGGTTTCCACTAGCTGTAAGCCATAATCATCAAAATTAAAAGAAAGAAATGCATGAAATATATCACTCTGTGTTTAATGAATCTATATAATATAAGTTTCACTTTTTGAATTGAATTACTGAAATAAATTAACATTTTGATGATATTCAAATTTTTTGAGATGGACCTATATGAACACAAACGCACACATCATTCATCTCATCTTTTATATTTTACAAAAAAAAAATTTTGAAATGACATTGTATTTGTGTGTGTTAAACTATGCTGAGTGTATTTTTACTGAAAATAATACATTTCATAAACAATATCACAAATATTGTGTGACAAAAAATGCAGCTATCACAATTTTAGCCAGAAAATGTATAATGTTTGGGGGTTTTAAACATTCTCTATCTGGATGGAGGGGATACTGACCGTTGGGCTTTAGTTTATATAACCAAGAAGCAGAAACTACCAAGGTCTGTCCCCCACATAGGGATTTGTATGTTTGGTTAGTACCCCATGGAGTTTGACTACCAGGCTAACAAGTGTTGAACACAGATTTCTTTTCTTTCCACTTTTTGTGTGGGATTTTTTTTTAACCTTTTGGGGTTCTCATCCTGGGGGGGGGGGGGGGGGCTCAGTGTGGTTCAGTGGTCCCCAGGCATAAAATTCTACATTCAATAGCTAACACAGTTTCGCAGCACCTAAAGAAGTGAGGCCCTGGTACCCGGGAAACACATTGTGATACATTGTGGAACTCTCCCTCATCAATGTCTTCTTGAATATTTACAATATCAAGTTCAACCATAGAAGCAAAGTGCTAATAAGTATATAGGGGGGACTACAATATACTATGAAACATTCTTTTATGTTGACATTTATAAGTATATGTTTTTGTAAAAGTCTGTATATATTTTTTATGTTTTTTTTTTTACTTTAACATTTGTATTTTAGTATTTATGTATAAATTGTGTATGAGTGGGTACCACAAAACTCATATTATTTGACAAAATGTGCTTGTTTGTGTTTGATTTACTTCAAAATGCATTACCTTTAAAACACATAAGGACCCTGCAAATACGCAAATATATCCTGCCATTTTATTTTAAAATACTTAAATGCAGTTTAATATTGTATCAATTTCACAACTGGAGCCATGTAAGCAGGGAAAGGATGACAGAGAATGCTTCTGTCTACCTGCAGAATAGAGTAAAGGCTCTCACCAAGACAATAAAGCTGGCCATAGATGGTTAGAATCTCAGCTGGTTCAGCAGGAAAAGGCTGAGCTTCTAACAATGTATGGATAGGCTGAATGTACCCCAATTGATCGATTGATCAACTTGGGTGCAACCAGCCTGTTGGATTTTACATGCGATTATTGTTTGCGGCTGTTATAGCTGTTGGCCAATAATTACTGTCTTCTCCTGGTGGGAACTGCTTTCCCTGCCCCGAGAACACAATGGCTCCACGGGAGGGGAAATCGAGCGATTTTTCTTTCCTGCAACCCATGGTTGCAGGAAAGAAAATTGCTCTGTCTATGGCTGCCTAACTCTGATAGTACCAGGATTTCCCCAAGGCCCCTGATGGTTGCAGTTTGTCCAGCAGGCACATCCACAGTATGAACCTAGGGATGGCCCCTCTAGTAAAAATTAGGTTAGATGAATCAAAACTGACTACAATCTTTATTCACTTACTGACCAACATATGTATATTTTCATGTATATTTGTATATGTCAAAGTAAAAAATAGTAATACATAATAATGGTAGATATCCCTGTAAAATTCATATTTATACATACATATATTACATGATAACACATGACAGTCGTAAAGGGTTGTAAATATGCATATATATTCATTTTTATATTTTATAAATGAATCATGTGGTTACAGGATCCTACATGAACTTTTCGCAACTATGCAGTTTTTTACTCAAATAACTTGTAATACTGTAATACTGACACATAATCACACATAGGTTGGACTTGATGGACTTGTGTCTTTTTTCAACCTCACCTACTATGTAACTATGTAACTATGTAAATTGAGATGGAATAGAGAGTTCATTGGGTTTCATATTTACAACTGTCATGTGTTATCATGTAATATATGTACTGCAGTGAAAAAAATGAGGATTGCGAGTGTTGCGGGACTGTGCTGTCCAGGGAATGTATAGCCATTGCCCCTGCCGCGCACAAGCTCGCAGCACAGCCATTTCAATAGGAGTTAAACAGCAGCCTGGGACCGCCCCCTCCACCTCCCTTCTGCTGCACATCCCCACCAGGATTAGGCTCACATTGCGGGCTTTCAATAGGCTTCAAAGAGCCACATGGAACTGCCCCCTCTACCTCCCTCCTGCCGGATATCCCCGCCCTGCTCAGGCTCACATTGTGGGCTTTCAATAGGTTTCAAAGAGCCGCTTGGGACCGCATGCTCCACCTCCCTCCTGCCTCACATCTAAGGAGTTGTGCGGTGCATGTCTCTGCAGGGCAGTCCTAAGTGGGCGGGCCCGAACACTCAGTCTGCCCTCAGTGTGCACCGTTGCTTGACCCCCGTGGCTGCAGCAGGAAAATGGTGAGTAATAAATATGACAGGGTGCTGTGATTGGAAGCAGCACATGTGCTGGAGTCATCGTTATAATGGGGGATTGAACAAGATATGTTGGGAGGAGGGGGGGATTAATTGGAGGCATAGGTATAATGGTTTTGGGGGAGAGGTTATTGTGGGATTGAAGGCATAGGTCTGAATCATACCTATGCCTTCAATTCCCCCCCCCCCCCAATCCATCATACCTATGCCTTCAATTCCACCCCCTCCCCCCAGTCCATCATACCTATGCCTCCAAATCCACCCCCTCCCCCCGATCTATCACACCTATGCTTCCAAATCCACCCCCTCTATCATACCTTATGATAGATTGGGGGGAGGGGGGTGTTATTGGAGGCACAGGCATGATGGGTTGGGGGGAAAATTGAAAGCATAGATGCACTGGATTGGGGGGGTGATTAGAGGCATAGGTGTGATGGAGAGGGAGGGGTGGAAGATGAGGTGTGCTGGGGGGTCATTAAAAGCACAGGTGTGCTGGGAGGGGGTGTAAGGGGGCAGAGATATGCTGGGATGAGGAATTGGAGGTAGAGGCATGCTAGGGGGAGGTGGGATGCATTGGAGGTAGAGGTTTCCTGGGGGAGGCATTGGAGGTAGAGGTGTACTGGGGAAGGCATTGGAGGTAGAGGTGTACTGGGGAAGGCATTGGAGGTAGAGGTGTACTGGGGAAGGCATTGGAGGTAGAGGTGTACTGGGGAAGGCATTGGAGGTAGAGGTGTACTGGGGGATGCATTGGAGGTAGAGGTGTACTGGGGGAGGCATTGGAGGTAGAGGTGTACTGGGGGAGGCATTGGAGGTAGAGGTGTACTGGGGGAGGCATTGGAGGTAGAGGTGTACTGGGGGAGGCATTGGAGGTAGAGGTGTACTGGGGAGGAGAAACAAAACCAGAGAAATGTGTTTTTCAACTTACTAACCAGCCTGCTAACCAACCACATTTTCCTGTCTGATGAGGCTGAGCTGATGGGCACTGGTGAGGCTGCATTGATGGGCACTTGTAAATGTATCGGGCTGGTCTTAATCTCTCGACTAACTCATCCACCCGGGGCATGGGATACGTGACTGGCTTGAAGACTCCATTTAACTTGTGAAAGTCATTGCAGATCCGCCAGGTTCAATTCAATTCAGACAAAACAGAAAACTGTCCAATGCAACCCTTCTTTCCACAATTTTTTGTGGAAAGTCTTCACCTCAGGTTTCAGCCAGTCCTGGAACAAGTTTAAGTGGTACAGCTGCGCACGGGCAGGTTTAGCCCTGTCAAAGCAACAGCCACAGACTTGGATTGCCAGGATTGTTAGGATTTCTGCTTTCAGCAGCTTATAGTCCCGTGCTGACTCTGGGGCCAAGTCACAGTATGCCTGTTGGGGATCTGCAGTTAGGAAAGGAGCCAGCGCATCTGCCCATTCTTTCTTAGGTAGACCTTCCCTTGCTGAAATCCGCTTAAACATTGCTAGGTATGATTCAACATTGTCTGTGGCTGTCAATTTTTTGCAGAGTTCGCTGCACTGTCTTCTGCTGGTCACTCTTTACAGCGGGGTCACCTTTCACCATTTCAGCCTGCTGGGTCACTGCCTTCTGTAAAGCCGTAATCTGTTCAACCAGTAAGTGGCTTGTTTCTTGTTGTACAGTGACTGTCTGTACCAGGACCTGCTCCTGACGGGCCTGGGCCTGCACCAAGACCTCTTCATAGCAGGCATGTGCCTGTGTATTAGCCAGTATCAACTGTTTAACCAGGTCCTCCATGGCTTGTTCAGAAGACTTCACAGCCTGTGCGGCTTTAACCCAGGACATGGGATTGGCCTGCAACCCTCAAACTGTCCACATGCTCCACCAATTGTAAGGGATCAGAGGGGTGAACAGCCAGCTCAGAGAAAGTCCAGTAAGAGAAAAAGGTAAAACAAAAGAAACAACAGGCTTGTCTTGAAATATAGTCGCACACATGGGTACAGTTCAGTTTCTGCAGCAGACAGGCTTACAGGCAATAGTTCACAGCTCTAGCCAGAGCTACAGTCTTTTTATATAGTTTGGCTCACCCAACAGGTTACAGTCCACACGTGGAGCCTTCCACACAGCACACTGATGTCTCTCTCACTGATAGCAAACAGCTTCTGTGACGCTTTCAGACCAGCTGACTAATAACCAGGTCTGAAGGGAAAGTACCTGCCCTCTTCAATTAACCCTTTCTTAACCCTGCCCTAGGCTGACTCTCTACAATATATGTTTCTGAGTGTACAGGCATATACAGGTAACAGTCTTCGTCAAATTCTATATCAAAGGGGAAATTTGTTTACATATTTACAGGATTTATAAAATGCAGGTTGATTAATTGAAAGATGGTAAATAGATGTAAGGGGTCTGAAATATTCATAGGATACTTGCTTATGGTAAATAGCATTTGAAAGGCGTAACTTATTTACCTACGAATGCTATGTATGAGGATTAGGAATGAGCTTCGTGCTCGAGTCAAACCCATTTTCGACATGAACATTATGTGTTCGGTCGTTCGCCGAATTACGAACGATATGGGCCATTCGCGCTAAATTTGAGTGGTGCGGCATGGCCCATAATTCACTGCGTAGTGCATTCTCTGCACAGTGTGCACCTAAAGCTACCTGAAGAAAATTAGTGGTGTTCTTCTGATCGTATTAGTACAGTACCGCAGACAGCTGTAGTATTTACAAGTTAGTGTAGTGCGTCCTCTGCACAGTGTGCACCTAAAGCTACCTGAAGAAAATTAGTGATGTTCTTCTGATCCTATTAGTACAGTACTGCAGGCAGCTGCAGTATTTACAAGTTAGTTTAGTGCGTCCTCTGCACAGTGTGCACCTAAAGCTACCTGAAGAAAATTAGTGGTGTTCTTCTGATCCTATTAGTACAGTACCGCAGACAGCTGCAGTATTTACAAGTTAGTTTTGTGCGTCCTCTGCACAGTGTGCACCTAAAGCTACCTGAAGAAAATTAGTGGTGTTCTTCTGATCCTATTAGTACAGTACCGCAGGCAGCTGCAGTATTTACAAGTTAGTGTCGTGCATCCTCTGCACAGTGTGCACCTAAAGCTACCTGAAGAAAATTAGTGGTGTTCTTCTGATCCTATTAGTACAGTACCACAGGCAGCTACAGTATTTACAAGTTAGTGTAGTGCGTTCTCTGCACAGTGTGCACCTAAAGCTACCTGAAGAAAATTAGTGGTGTTCTTCTGATCCTATTAGTACAGTACCGCAGGCAGCTGTAGTATTTATACGTTAGTGTAGAGCGTCCTCTGCACAGTGTGCACCTAAAGCTACCTGAAGAAAATTAGTGGTGTTCTTCTAATCCTATTAGTACAGTACCGCAGGCAGCTGCAGTATTTACAATTTAGTGTAGTGCGTCCCCTGCACAGTGTGCACCTAAAGCTACCTGAAGAAAATTAGTGGTGTTCTTCTGATCCTATTAATACCACAGGCAGGCAGCTACAGTATTTACAGTTAGTGTACTGCGTCCTATGCACAGTGTGCACCTAAAGCTACCTGAATAAAATTGGTGGTGTTCTTCTGATCCTATAATAATACCACAGGCAGGCAGCTACAGTATTTACAGTTAGTGTACTGCGTCCTCTGCACAGTGTGCACCTAAAGCTACCTGAAGGCAATTGCTGTTGTTCTGCTCCTATTAATACCACAGGCAGGCAGTTACAGTATTTACAGTTAGTGTACTGCGTCCTCTGCACAGTGTGCACCTAAAGCTACCTGAAGACAATTGCTGGTGTTCTCATACTAATAATACTACAGACAGACAGTTGATTCTGCTAGCTGCAGTGCCAGTATATATATACATCCCAGCTTTGTGCAGCTACATCTCACTGCAGGCCATTAGTATGTCTGGAAGGCCAACAAGGAGAGGCAGACAGTCACAAGCCAATAAAAGAGGGCAAGCAGGCTCTGTGTCTAAAGGCAACAGTGCTGGTCATGGAGACGGTGCATCCTCATCAGCACATGGCCGTGGGACACACTTGTCCTTTTTTTCGGCAGCTGGCCGTGTTGAGCCACAACATGCAGAAGACTTGGTAGAGTGGATGACCAAGCCGACATCATCCTCCTCATCCTCTCTCACCCAGGCTCAGGGTACTTTGTCTGGCAAAGCAGCTGCCAACGTGGCCTCTTCCATCTCAATGGCATCAGTCACTCCTTCCCTAGCCCCACCATGTCCTCCTGAGGAGTCCCCCGAACTGTTTGACCACAGTTTTGGGTACATGCTCCAGGAGGATGCCCAGCGTTTTGAGGGCTCCGATGATGGTACCCAGCTAGAGGAAGGCAGTAACGTGAGCCCAGAGAGAGGGGTGCCCAAGAATTACAGCAATCTGGCAGTCATGTTCCCCCAGCTGCAGCATACTGCCAGCTTTGCTCCAGTGATGAGGAGGGAGGGGATGATGAGGTCACTGACTCCATGTGGGTGCCTGATAGGAGAGAGGAGGAGGAGGAGGAAGAGGCACATCACCTCCAGGGGCCAGCTTAAGGGCAGCACACCGACTGCATCACACCGCAGAGCTCCGCATGTGCAGGGCGCTGCTGTCTCTGCGCGTTATTCCAAAAGTTCTTTGGTGTGGGCCTTTTTTGAGATGAGTGCATCAGATCCCACCTCTGCTATTTGCAACATATGTCTTAAGTGTATCTCGCGTGGCCAAAACATCTCCCGCTTGGGCACCACATGCTTGACCAGACATATGTTGACCTGCCATGCAGTTCGTTGACAAGCGTACCTAAAAGACCCACACCAAAGAACAAAGAGGACCTCTCTTTGCTCCTCATCAGCTGAGATCTCCAACCCCACTATACCTTCAGTCCTCTCTGAGACCTGCACTGAGAGGAATGAAGGTGTAGAATTAGGTGTGTCACAGCCAAGTACTTGGGGGCAATCTGCTATCGGTACACCAACGTCAGATTGTACCAGGCAAATTTCCCTGCCCCATTTCCCTGCCCCAGCAGCTGCAGCCATCCACATGCCCAGCGGTTGAATGCTAGCTTGGCTAAATTGCTAGCACTTCAACTGCTGCCTTTTCAGTTGGTAAACTCTGCCCCCTTCCGTGAGTTTGTGGAATGTGCGGTTCCTCAGTGGCAGGTTCCCAAACGCCACTTTTTCTCACGGAAGGCGATTCCGGCTCTCTACCGGCATGTGGAAGGCAATGTCTTGGCCTCGCTGGACAGGGTGGTCAGTGGTAAGGTGCATATTACCGCTGACTCATGGTCCAGCAGGCATGGACAGGGATGTTACCTTTTTTTCACCGCACACTGGGTGACTCTTCTGGCAGCTGGGAAGGATGCAGGAAAGGGTGCAGTAGTGTTGGAGGTTGTTCCGCCACCATGCCTCCAAAATACTACTAGTGGTGATTCTGCCACACCTCTCTCCTCCACCCCCTCCTCTTCTTCTTCCTCCATGGCCTCTTCCTGTGCTGATTTGTCTTCGGAACCAGCGGTGCTCCGTAGGGGCTATGCAAGCACGCAGGCCAGAAGATGCCATGCAGTGCTTGAGCTGGTGTGCTTGGGGGACAGGAGTCACACTGGGGCAGAGATTCTGTCAGCACTGGAGGGGCAGGTTCAGAGGTGGTTGATGCCACGCCAGCTTAAGGCAGGTATGGTGGTTTGCAACAATGGCACCAACCTCCTCTCCGCCCTCCGACAGGGACAACTGACCCATGTGCCCTGTTTGACTCATGTCCTTAACTTGGTGGTGCAGCAGTTCTTTGGCAGGTACCCGGGCTTACAGGATGTCCTGAGGCAGGCCAGGAAAGTCTGTGTGCACTTCCATCGGTCATATAATTCCAGTGCTCGGCTGGCTGACCTCCAAAAGGAATTTAACCTGCCCAAGAACCGCCTAATCTGTGACATGCCCACCAGGTGGAACTCAACGTTGGCCATGCTGCAGCGGCTGCACATGCAGCAGAGGGCCATCAATGAGTACCTGTGTGACTATGGCACCAGGACAGGGTCAGGGGAGCTTGTTTTTTTTTCCCCATGCCAGTGGGCCATGATCAGGGATGCATGCACTGTCCTGTCACCATTTGAGGAGGCCACGAGGATGGTGAGCATTGACAGTTCATGCATCAGTGACACTGTCCCCCTTGTCCACCTGTTGGAGCACACACTGCGTGGAATAATGGACAGGGCACTTGAGGCAGAACAGAGGCAGGAAGAGGAGGACTTCCTTAGCTCACAAGGCCCCCTTTATCCACACAGTGTTCCTGCGTGCCCACCGATCACACAGGAAGAGGACGAGGAAGAGGAGGAGGTGAAGGAAGAAGAGGATTGTGTCAGCATGGAGGTGGAGCCTGGCACTCAGCATCAGCAGCAGTCTTTAATGGATCATTTAAAGTCCCAAGAAACCCATGGATTTGTACGTGGCTGGGAGGAGGTGGCTGCGGATCATGTCGTCCTTAGTGACCCAGAGGACTCCAGACCGAATGCCTCAGCAAACCTACGCTGCATGGCCTCCCTAATCCTACAAAGCCTGCGGAAGGATCCTCGTATTCGTGGTATCAAGGAGAAGGATCAATACTGGCTGGCAACCCTCCTTGATCCACGTTACAAGGGTAAGGTTGCAGACCTTATCTTGCCGTCGCAGAGGGAGCAGAGGATGAAACATCTTCGGGAGGCCTTGCAGAAAGGTCTGTGCAATGCGTTCCCAGAGACTGGGAGGTTACAAACTCCTGTTCCTGGACAACGTGTTGCTGAGGCTTTGGTCAGTCAAAGAAGGAGCGGTGGAGAAGGTGGCCATCTGACCGATGCGTTCAGACAATTCTTTAGTCCGCAGCCCCAAGGTATGATCGGTTCCAGCAACCATCGCTAGCCTCTGTTTTACATGGTGCAAGAATACCTAGGGCAAGATCTGACTTGGACACCTTTCCCACCGAAAATCCTCTGGGTTACTGGGTCTTGAGGATGAATCACTGGCCAGAGCTTGCACAGTATGCAATTGAGCTACTAGCCTGTCCTGCATCCAGCGTTCTTTCGGAATGCACATTCAGTGCTGCTGGAGGTTTTGTAACCAACCACAGGGTGCGCCTGTCCACCGAATTGCTCGATCGACTGACCTTCATAAAAATGAATCAGTCTTGGATCACCACCAGCTACCAAGCACCTGATGCTGATGTAACCGAATAATTTTTTTTGAAATGTCAGATCCCTTCAAGACTGCCTATGCTGATGCTGAGTGACTATCCCGTTATGCTGAGTGACTATCATCTTCCTCCTCAATGATCATGCTGATAGCTTGTAAGAATATTTTTGGTTCTGGGCGCCGCCACCAGTGGCTAAGGCCCAATTTTTCAGTCCCTGTTTAACAGGGGAGTGTAATTACAATTTTTGATGCAATATTTTGCAAGGAGGGTTTGTTGCGGCACTCATCTAGAGTATTTGTGAGGGGTTGCAGTGTTGTGGCACCAGCACCGGTGCCTAAGGCCCAATTTTTCAGCCCCTGTTTAACAGGAGCATGTAATTACAATTTTTGATGCAATACTTTGCAGCAGGGCTCGTTCCTGCGCTCCAACTAGAGTATCAGTGAGGGGTTTCAGTGCTGTGGCACCAGCACCAGTGCCTAAGGTCCAATTTTCAGCCCCTGTTCAACAGGGACGTGGTATCAAGGAGAAGGATCAATACTGGCTGGCAACCCTCCTTGATCCACGTTACAAGGGTAAGGTTGCAGACCTTATCTTGCCGTCGCAGAGGGAGCAGAGGATGAAACATCTTCGGGAGGCCTTGCAGAAAGGTCTGTGCAATGCGTTCCCAGAGACTGGGAGGTTACAAACTCCTGTTCCTGGACAACGTGTTGCTGAGGCTTTGGTCAGTCAAAGAAGGAGCGGTGGAGAAGGTGGCCATCTGACCGATGCGTTCAGACAATTCTTTAGTCCGCAGCCCCAAGGTATGATCGGTTCCAGCAACCATCGCCAGCCTCTGTTTTACATGGTGCAAGAATACCTAGGGCAAGATCTGACTTGGACACCTTTCCCACCGAAAATCCTCTGGGTTACTGGGTCTTGAGGATGAATCACTGGCCAGAGCTTGCACAGTATGCAATTGAGCTACTAGCCTGTCCTGCATCCAGCGTTCTTTCGGAATGCACATTCAGTGCTGCTGGAGGTTTTGTAACCAACCACAGGGTGCGCCTGTCCACCGAATTGCTCGATCGACTGACCTTCATAAAAATGAATCAGTCTTGGATCACCACCAGCTACCAAGCACCTGATGCTGATGTAACCGAATAATTTTTTTTGAAATGTCAGATCCCTTCAAGACTGCCTATGCTGATGCTGAGTGACTATCCCGTTATGCTGAGTGACTATCATCTTCCTCCTCAATGATCATGCTGATAGCTTGTAAGAATATTTTTGGTTCTGGGCGCCGCCACCAGTGGCTAAGGCCCAATTTTTCAGTCCCTGTTTAACAGGGGAGTGTAATTACAATTTTTGATGCAATATTTTGCAAGGAGGGTTTGTTGCGGCACTCATCTAGAGTATTTGTGAGGGGTTGCAGTGTTGTGGCACCAGCACCGGTGCCTAAGGCCCAATTTTTCAGCCCCTGTTTAACAGGAGCATGTAATTACAATTTTTGATGCAATACTTTGCAGCAGGGCTGGTTCCTGCGCTCCAACTAGAGTATCAGTGAGGGGTTTCAGTGCTGTGGCACCAGCACCAGTGCCTAAGGTCCAATTTTCAGCCCCTGTTCAACAGGGACGTGGTATCAAGGAGAAGGATCAATACTGGCTGGCAACCCTCCTTGATCCACGTTACAAGGGTAAGGTTGCAGACCTTATCTTGCCGTCGCAGAGGGAGCAGAGGATGAAACATCTTCGGGAGGCCTTGCAGAAAGGTCTGTGCAATGCGTTCCCAGAGACTGGGAGGTTACAAACTCCTGTTCCTGGACAACGTGTTGCTGAGGCTTTGGTCAGTCAAAGAAGGAGCGGTGGAGAAGGTGGCCATCTGACCGATGCGTTCAGACAATTCTTTAGTCCGCAGCCCCAAGGTATGATCGGTTCCAGCAACCATCGCTAGCCTCTGTTTTACATGGTGCAAGAATACCTAGGGCAAGATCTGACTTGGACACCTTTCCCACCAAAAATCCTCTGGGTTACTGGGTCTTGAGGATGAATCACTGGCCAGAGCTTGCACAGTATGCAATTGAGCTACTAGCCTGTCCTGCATCCAGCGTTCTTTCGGAATGCACATTCAGTGCTGCTGGAGGTTTTGTAACCAACCACAGGGTGCGCCTGTCCACCGAATTGCTCGATCGACTGACCTTCATAAAAATGAATCAGTCTTGGATCACCACCAGCTACCAAGCACCTGATGCTGATGTAACCGAATAATTTTTTTTGAAATGTCAGATCCCTTCAAGACTGCCTATGCTGATGCTGAGTGACTATCCCGTTATGCTGAGTGACTATCATCTTCCTCCTCAATGATCATGCTGATAGCTTGTAAGAATATTTTTGGTTCTGGGCGCCGCCACCAGTGGCTAAGGCCCAATTTTTCAGCCCCTGTTTAACAGGGGAGTGTAATTACAATTTTTGATGCAATATTTTGCAAGGAGGGTTTGTTGCGGCACTCATCTAGAGTATTTGTGAGGGGTTGCAGTGTTGTGGCACCAGCACCGGTGCCTAAGGCCCAATTTTTCAGCCCCTGTTTAACAGGGGCATGTAATTACAATTTTTGATGCAATACTTTGCAGCAGGGCTCGTTCCTGCGCTCCAACTAGAGTATCAGTGAGGGGTTTCAGTGCTGTGGCACCAGCACCAGTGCCTAAGGTCCAATTTTCAGCCCCTGTTCAACAGGGACATGGTATCAAGGAGAAGGATCAATACTGGCTGGCAACCCTCCTTGATCCAGGTTACAAGGGTAAGGTTGCAAACCTTATCTTGACGTCGCAGAGGGAGCAGAGGATGAAACATCTTCGGGAGGCCTTGCAGAAAGGTCTGTGCAATGCGTTCCAAGAGACTGGGAGGTTACAAACTCCTGTTCCTGGACAACGTGTTGCTGAGGCTTTGGTCAGTCAAAGAAGGAGCGGTGGAGAAGGTGGCCATCTGACCGATGCGTTCAGACAATTCTTTAGTCCGCAGCCCCAAGGTATGATCGGTTCCAGCAACCATCGCCAGCCTCTGTTTTACATGGTGCAAGAATACCTAGGGCAAGATCTGACTTGGACACCTTTCCCACCGAAAATCCTCTGGGTTACTGGATCTTGAGGATGAATCACTGGCCAGAGCTTGCACAGTATGCAATTGAGCTACTAGCCTGTCCTGCATCCAGCGTTCTTTCGGAATGCACATTCAGTGCTGCTGGAGGTTTTGTAACCAACCACAGGCCTGTCCACCGAATTGCTCGATCGACTGACCTTCATAAAAATGAATCAGTCTTGGATCACCACCAGCTACCAAGCACCTGATGCTGATGTAACCGAATAATTTTTTTTGAAATGTCAGATCCCTTCAAGACTGCCTATGCTGATGCTGAGTGACTATCCCGTTATGCTGAGTGACTATCATCTTCCTCCTCAATGATCATGCTGATAGCTTGTAAGAATATTTTTGGTTCTGGGCGCCGCCACCAGTGGCTAAGGCCCAATTTTTCAGTCCCTGTTTAACAGGGGAGTGTAATTACAATTTTTGATGCAATATTTTGCAAGGAGGGTTTGTTGCGGCACTCATCTAGAGTATTTGTGAGGGGTTGCAGTGTTGTGGCACCAGCACCGGTGCCTAAGGCCCAATTTTTCAGCCCCTGTTTAACAGGAGCATGTAATTACAATTTTTGATGCAATACTTTGCAGCAGGGCTCGTTCCTGCGCTCCAACTAGAGTATCAGTGAGGGGTTTCAGTGCTGTGGCACCAGCACCAGTGCCTAAGGTCCAATTTTCAGCCCCTGTTCAACAGGGACGTGGTATCAAGGAGAAGGATCAATACTGGCTGGCAACCCTCCTTGATCCACGTTACAAGGGTAAGGTTGCAGACCTTATCTTGCCGTCGCAGAGGGAGCAGAGGATGAAACATCTTCGGGAGGCCTTGCAGAAAGGTCTGTGCAATGCGTTCCCAGAGACTGGGAGGTTACAAACTCCTGTTCCTGGACAACATGTCGCTGAGGCTTTGGTAAGTCAAAGAAGGAGCGGTGGAGAAGGTGGCCATCTGACCGATGCGTTCAGACAATTCTTTAGTCCGCAGCCCCAAGGTATGATCGGTTCCAGCAACCATCGCCAGCCTCTGTTTTACATGGTGCAAGAATACCTAGGGCAAGATCCCACCGAAAATCCTCTGGGTTACTGGGTCTTGAGGATGAATCACTGGCCAGAGCTTGCACAGTATGCAATTGAGCTACTAGCCTGTCCTGCATCCAGCGTTCTTTCGGAATGCACATTCAGTGCTGCTGGAGGTTAGAATTAGAATTCTTGATCTAATATTTCACAGCAGGGCCCATTTCTGCGCTCACCAAGAGTAACTGTGAAGACTTACAGTGTTGTGGCACCAGCACCACCAAAGGCCCAATTTTTCTGCCCCTGTTCAACAGGTGTATGTAATTACAATTCTTGATCTAATATTTCACAGCAGGGCCCATTTCTGCACCCACCAAGAGTAACTGTGAGGACTTACAGTTTTGTGGCACCAACACCACCACCACCAAAGGCCCAATTTTTCTGCCCCTGTTCAACAGGGGCATGTAATTACAATTCTTGATCTAATATTTTACAGCAGAGCCTGTTCCTGCGCCCACCAAGAGTAACTGTGAGGGCTTACAGTGTTGTGGCAACATCAACACCTAAGGCCCCAATTTCTGCAGAGTATATAGGGCAGGCCCCTACTTTCAAACATCCAACTTACAAATGACTCCTACTTGCAAACGGAAGGAGACAACAGGAAGTTAGATGAAATCAACCCCTAGAAATGGAAATTCTCTCCTGTAAGAGTTAATATGGGAAAAATGTGTCTCCTCTCCACTGATGCTTTATCACCAATCCTTGTTTCACTAAAAACCCCAAATTGTCAAAAAACATTTGTCATTGTGACAGAAAGTGAGGTAAAATCTTCTGAAGAGGTGCACAGACAGCAAAGGAAATGTCACAGGGGTGATAACCCTTCCCTATGCTTTCCAAAAAGCTTAAAAATAGATTTTTTGGCTGGAGCTACACTTTAAAAATGTACCAGTTCAAAATTACAAATCATACTTAACAAAATACAATTATACTTAACAACAAACCTACAGTCCCTGTCTTGTTTGCTCAGCCTGTATACTGCTGTTCAGAGAGCCTGGGGCCCCACGCCTTTCCTTTTTTTAATTTGGGTGCGGGGTTCCCCTTAATATCCATAGAAGACCCAAAGGGCCTGGTAATGGACTGGGGGGGGGGTACCAATGCTGTTTGTCTCACTGATTTTCATCCATATTACTGGGACCGGACATTACATTAAAGCCGTAAGCAGTTTTAAATGACTTTTATTACTTTAAAAATGTCATTTTGTGCAGGGACTGTTCTAAGCACGGGAAACACGCGCCACTTTACAGGAATACTGTAGACACCCCCCAGGTATGATATTTAAAGGAACATTTCACTTTTTTTCACTTTAAGCATCATTAAAATCACTGCTCCCGAAAAAACAGCCATTTTTAAAACTTTTTTTTGCATTGATACATGTCCCCTGTGGCAGGACCCGGGTCCCCAAACCCTTTTTAGGACAATACCATGCAAATTAGCCTTTAAAATTAGCACTTTTGATTTCGAACAATCGAGTCCCATAGACTTCAATGGGGTTCTAACGTTCGTGCGAATTTTCGGTCCGTTCACAGGTTCTGTGCGAACCTAACTGGGGGGTGTTCAGCTCATCCCTAATGAGGATAGTAAAGAATGCAATTTTGTCTTAAAGAATTCAAGAGATTTCTGAGTAGCTTCAAATGAAATTTATGCATGCAACTATTTAGGGCCAAGTGCCATTGTTTGTCTTACATGAGATGAACAGTACTGGCATAATCAACCAGATTGCTCTAAAACACCAATCTAAAAAGCCACAAAGAGTAGTGTCTCCATTTTGAGGACTTTCCCCAAGATATTTGTGTATCTACCAAAACATTTTGATAGGAGGCAACCTTTTGAGTACTAGAACTTTTATGGGAACTTTCTACTTTTTCTTTCCTTTTTTTCCTTCTCTTTCCTCTCTTCTCCTCCCATTCCTTTCTATCCCTCTGTCCTTTTCTTAAAGGTCACCAAATGAATTGATTCAAACACAGCAATGCATCCTTTAAATATATGCACACAAATAAGAAAGCAATAAAATTTAGAAAGAACAAAGGAGGCGGCAAATTACATATCTGTGTTTTTTTCTGTTCTTGTTCTTATTCTGCAACCCCAATTCCAAAAATGTTGGGGTGCTGCGTAAAATCTACATAAAAACAAAATGCAATGATTTGTAAATCTCATAAACCCATATTTTATTCACAATAGAAAAAAGAAAACATTTTAAATGTTTAAACTGAGAAAATGTACAATTTTTAAGAAACAAATAAGGTCATTTTGAGAATAATGACAGTAACACATCTCAAAGGAGTTGAGACAGGGTAACAAAAAGTAAGCAAAGTACAACCCCCACTTCAAAAAAGTTGATACAGGGCCCTGTTTGCCACGATGTAGCATCCCATCTTCCTTTAACAACACTCTGTAAATGTCTAGGAACTGAGGGGACCAATTGCTGGAGTTTTGGCAGAGGTATGTTGTCCCATTCTTGCCATTCTTGAGTATATGCGCTCTAAAAACTGGATATATCTTTCAGCACTGATGATGGCTTTCCAGATGTGCAAGCTGACCATTCCATATGACTTCTTTGCATCATGGAAACTTAACTTTCTTTTTGCATGGCACGCTGAACTATGTTCACAGACAGAATCATGCTGATTTTTAATGCAGTGCTGTCTGAGGGCCTGGAGATCACGGGCAACCAATATTGCGTTTAGGCTTTGTCCCTTGAGCACAGAGTTTTCTCCAGATTCTCAGAATCTTTTGATGATATTATGTACTGTAGATTAAGAATAAGTCTTTGCAGTTTTACATTGAGGAACACTATTCTAAAACTGTTCAACAATTTTTAAACACAGCTTTTCACAGATTGGTGAACCTCCGCCCATCTTTACTTCGGAGACACTCTGACTCTCTAAGATGCCCTTATTATACCCAACCATGTTACTGATCTGTTGCATGAGATTGCAAATCATTGCATTTTGTTTTTATGTACATTTTACACAGTGTTCCAACTTTTTTGGAATTGGGGTTGTAGAAATAACTATCTACATGGAGTGAATCACTTAATAATACCACATGGGTGTGTTGGCCATACGGTCATTATAGGTTTCTGAGGTTTAAACATTATCCAGCTTTCCCAGATGGAGTAAAAGGCCAAAATGTCAGACTGGTTGACAATTCTAATTTTCTTAGTCAGGTAGATTTTGGACCCCCTCAGTGGGTGGATTTGTTGATTTCCAGTGCTTTGGAACTAGGCTTTCGGCCGCATTCAATAAATGAGGTAGCATTTTTTTTTAATTCTGGGACTGCAATTTTGGTTTTATGAATAAAGCTAGGCTAACGATAGAAGTACCCAACAGTATATTGTGTAGACTGGGTGTATCATCTGTTTTTCTGTGATGGAATGCGTGCCTGTCTAGCCCAGGTATAAATTGATGGTTAGCAATTAAAGGCAAAAATGTCACCCATTTACTAGTTGCCACAATGTATCCCACACCTTAAGGGGCCATGCACACTGGGCTTAAAAAAACGCCAATTCTTTTGGCAGAATAAAATGTTCATATGGACAGGCTTTTAGTAGCGTTTAGGAGCATTTAGTTTTTTTTCTGCTAGAAAACTCCTGTAGAAAAAATGCAAAATGTTTTTTTTCTGCCTCTAAATGCTGAGCTTAAAATATATCTCTAAACCAGTGGTCATCAACCGTGTCCTCAGGGTCCACTAACAGGCCAGGTTTTATGTATAGCCGTGGGGAGATGCAGACTAGAATACTGCAATCACTGAGCAGCAAATGATATCACCTGTGATGTATTTCAGTTATCTTGCAAACCTGGCCTGTTAGTGGGCCCTGAGAACAGGGTTGATGACCACTGCTCTAAACGACCGAATGTGCATGGACACATAGGTTAACATTAAGCTGTTTCTACAGGCAAAATGCAAAACTCCTGTAGAAGCAGTGTTTTATTAAGCCCGGTGTGCATGGACCCTGAAAGTATATTTAGTTAATAAGACTGTTGATGTAGCTAGCTTTCCAGACTGTTTCTGTATCCAAAGCAGACTACCCAACCCGTTAGCTACTCCTTAGTTTCAACCCACAGACTTTTAGTCTTTCCATAATGCCAGTCCAGCTTTCCGGATAATATGACTGCTTGGCAATATATTCAGAAGTCTGGCAAGTCTAACTCCCTTAAACTCTTTTTTGTCTGGTGCCTTGTTGATTGTGCAGTCATGTAATTTCTCATATTTGCTTCTAGAGACCTAATAAAGCTTATGGGTAGGGGGATCAACAGCATTTGATAAGAATCATGGCAAAAGATTATTTTACTAATTTAATATGTCCTAGCCAAGAAAAACAAATTCCATCTTTCCAGGTCACCCAAGAGACCCTTATGCAGGGGGTAAAATTTATAGATATAGAGATCAAAGGGATCACTAGCTAAATGAATCCCCATGTATTTAAGAGAGTTCTCTTTCCATGTAAATGATTGGGAATTTAAATGGGATTCTCCGGAGCAAGATAACCCAATAATATGGATTTCAGATTTAGCATTATTCATCTTAAAATTTGAGAGATGACTAAAACAGGTGAATTCCTGCAGGATGGAGGGAAGAGGTATTTCAGAGGAGCTAATATACAGCAGAACATCATACACAAATGCCGCCAGCTTATGCTCCTTTTGGCCCATCTTTTATACCATTTATGTTTTTATTGGATTCTCACTAGCAACAGCTCTAAAGAAATTATGAACAGTAAAAGGGACAAAGTGTACCCTTGTCTACCCACTTCAAGACCAGACCTTTTTCTGACATTTGTTCTTTACAAGTAAAACTTGGTACTCCCAAACATTATATATATTTTTTTTAGCAGAGACCCTAGAGAATAAAATGGCAGTCATTGCAATATTTTATGTCACACTATATTTACACGGCGGTCTTTAAAACGCAATTTAAAAAAAAAAAAATTTAATGAATTAAAAAAGCCCAATTAGCCCAATTTTTTGTATAATGTGACAATGATGTTACGCCGAGTAAATAGATGCCTAACATATCATGCTTTAGCTTTAAAATTGCGCATGCTTGTGAAGTGGCAACAAATGATGGGAATTAAAAATCTCCATAGGCTACGCTTTAAACATTTTTACAGGTTACCTTTTTAAAGTCACAGAGGAGGCCTTGCACTAAAATTATTGCTCTTGCTCTAATCACGGTGATACATCACATGTGTGATTTGAACTCCGTACACATATGTAGGCGCGACTTGCTTCTGCGCGCAAGCTCGGAGGAATGGGGAGCTTTAAATTTTTTTGTTTTTTACACTGTCCCTTTAATTAGGTTTTTTTTTTTAGCATTTTTTTCCTATTACAAGGAATGTAAACATACTTGTATTATAAATAAGCATGACAGATCCTCTGTATTAAGAGATCTGGGGTCAGCAATAAAAAAAAAAGAAAATGTAATTTTGACTTTAAGAAGCAAAAAAAATCCCTTTAAGCCCAAGAGGCGGAAGAGACGTCAGACGTTGCTCTGGTCCTCCAAGGGCATAGAGCCAAGTGATGGCCATCTTGACCTCACTTGACTTCCTGCCCAGCCACCAATCAAACCGGATCACTTCCCGGTTTACAGATGGCTCCAGCAAACCCGGAATCCTAGCGTGGGGAGGGGGACCTCTCCGTGCCTATGGAAGTGATTCCATGGCAAATGTGCTGCTGGGACCACTTTTATTGGAAAGCCGACTGCCTACTGTGAATAAAGATACTGGTGTTATGGCAGCTCGCTTCTGCCATAAACCCAGTATTTAACGTCAAAGTAATGACGTTTATTTACAGTTGGCCGGTCAGCAAGTGGTTAGTCGCATTCCAAGTATAAGGGGTGAAAGTAATCCATTGATTTTGACCTTGGCAGTTGGGTTATTGCATAAGGTCATTATCCAGAAAAGCATTTTAGGTCCCCAGCCTATATGTAGTAACATTGTTAAAAATGATGAACAGCGTCTGTCGATAATAACAGAAAACCAATATAATTCAGTGTTGCAAAGGGAGACAATAACAGGGTTTTAATGGAGTTGTCCCTAGCTTCCCTGCCTGAAATAAAACCGACTTGATATAAATGTATTAAAGTACAGAGCAGGGTTTGGAGACAATGACCCAAACTCTTTGCAAAGAGTTTCATATCAACATTTAATAATGACATTGGAACTGTTGTATCTTTTCCCTCTTTCAGAACAACCACAATTTGAGCTGTCAAGTCCTAATGCCTGTAAGACATCCCATTGGATATGGCATTAGCCATTTCAAAAAATGAGACAAGATCTATTCATAGGTCTTGAGACCTCTGCAGCTCCCGCAAAAGGTCTGGGTAGGATCACCTCAATGCAGAAGAAAACAAACAGCAGGGCGCCGAGGTCAGTATCAAATAAAAAAATCACTTTATTAAAATAAGCAGCACACTTAGATTGAAGTTAGCATGAGACAGCATGGGTAGGGAACACCTGAAACTAAACAGCTGTGATCAGTGTGGGGCTGTAGGCATCACTGAGCAACACTTAGGCCCCTTTCACATGAGGCGGACTCCGTTTCTACGGAGCCCGCCTCGGTCCGCCGGCTCAGCGGGAGATCTGTCCGTTGATCTCCGCTGAGCTGGCGGATGACAGGTCCCTCTCTGCTCACTGAGCGGGGAGGGGCTTGTCAGGTGCCGCTGCCGCCTATGGAGGGATCGGACGAAAACGGACAGCGTGTCCGTTTTCGTCAGATCTCCCCCGATCCGATCCGCCAGTGACGGACCTGGACATAAGGCCATCCGTCTGCTCTTCAGCGGATCGGACCGGGTCGGATGTCAGCGGACATGTCTTCGCTCACATCCGATGCTCCATAGACTAACATGGAGCGCCCGTTCAGGTCCGCCGTCAAAACTGACAGGCGGACCTGAACGGTCCGATCGTGTGAAAGGGGCCTTATGAGCCATATCTAAGACTATAAAGCACATCATACATTCCTCATCAGTGCCTATATTCATGTGCACTTAAGGCCTATAGGGGAAGCAGGAGAGCACTGCATACAAACTCTAGCACCTATTTATCTGGGTGTGGAAATAATAGCAATTGGCAGGTAGAATCCAATGAGAGAGAATGACCAGAGGATGCTCAGCAGGGTCAAGGAACACTTTTAGACATACAGTCATTGCCTGATCTACTCAAAAAGACATCATATAGACATCAGTAGACAGACTGGCCAAAGTTGATGTTATGCCTATAGGACACTTTATGCATCTAGACTTCCAAAAACAGGTAACCTAGGGAATGGTAAAAAATAACCTGTTCAGAAACTCAACAAATGCAGCCAAAAGAAGAGGGAGGTATAGAGCAAAAGTAGCTGCCTAGAATAAAGAAGGATTAAGATGTACAGTGTATAAGGAGTCAATACTAAATCACAAATTTCTAAAAAATATGATTAATGTGCCTGCATGGTGTAATACAATTACACATCTAAAAAGAAGCGAGGCATGATGAATATTTGTGGCATTTGACGGCCCTAAAAAGTTGTCAGCTGTCAAGAAAATCACTGAGTACCCAAAAAGTAGGACATCCATACCAGTGGAACATGTGTACCCCAAAATAAAGAACAGGTACTTAAAGTAGCCAATGTACAACTTGCATAGATTACTCAGGAAAACCTAAAGATTAGCGTCTTGGAGACAGATCTAAGGATGGGTCAACTCTTTAATGCCTAAACAGAAATACCAGTTTTGGGTAGAACTTTCTTTTAAAACAAATTCACGCTGTTGCAGGTAATATCAGCATATTTTTGATCTGTCAATCAGAGTGATATCTCCCTTCATTCTGCTACATTTGCTTTTTATACAACCATGTTTGATTCAGTATCTAATGATTCAGTATCTAATGGATGCTTCTTTAACAACTTAGTGTAATTTTCTGCAGACGTTTCATAGATTTAGTTGTTTCATTTTTTTCCACTTCAGTATGATAAATCTTTCAGTTAAAATTGTGCAATGATTCACTTAGCACATATATTTTTACATTATGCCATGGTGGATAAATAGGGAGAATTCATTCCTACAAGCTGTATAATTTCATGGCAGCTAACCTAACATTTAATTGTCTCCTGTGGACCGATTTGAAGTGTCAGTGACACGGCATGTGAGTAAGGTATACCAGTGATACAGCGAACGGTGCTGGAGACACAGCTCCAAAAATGTGTCACTCATCCCTGGGGTGGCGATGACTTTCTATATGTCTATTTGCTTTTATAACTCAAAAACTCTTAGCAAGACTGAATAATGGCATGCAGGCATAAATACAGCTCATGCCGTAAGGCTCAGATTCATAAAACCATATCATTTTCTCAGCACGACACAAGCTAACTGTTTTGAATGGTATAATTTTATGTTGTAAGAGGATTTGTTTTGTTTTTTTTCAGCTGGTGTTATGGTATTGAAGCATACAATAAAGCAAGAAGCAATGTGGCTAAATTAACCATTACAACTGATGTACCAAGTTTAGATGACATATTGTGATATATTTACTATGTATCTATAAATAAATGAGGAAGTTAGCAATGAGATAATCTTTAACAATCCACTAGCAATCATCTTTTATTGCTCTCATTGCACCAAACCTATAAAAAATAAATTGTAATGCTGCGTACACACGATCGGACATTCCGACAACAAAATCCATGGATTTTTTCCCATGGATTTTGGCTCAAACTTGTCTTTCATACACACGGTCACACAAATCTTGTTGGAAATTCCGAACGTCAAGTACGCGGTGACGTACAACATGTACGACGATCGGAATTTACGACAACGGATTTTGTTGTCGGAAAATTTGAGATCCAGATCTTAAATTTTGTGTGACGAAACTTCCAATGGAAAATGTCCGATGGAGCTTACACACGGTCGGAATTTCCGACAACAAGCTCCTATCGAACATTTTCCATCGGAAAATCCGACCGTGTGCACTTATTCCTCTTAGCAGGTTTTATTCTTTATAAGTGAGTCACTTTATGTAACATCCTTATCAGTCAGTCATCATACATTATCAGTATTTAAACTGGTCCCTAATGTAGCATTAACCCCCGAAGGAGCTGCTGATTTATATTGGGCTGTTACCGTCACCTCTTTACCTGTAGTTTCCCCAATACCAGAACTTAGAGTCCATGTTGAGCTTTGTATCTGACAATGTAGGCGCCAGTCACTTTGGTACTTTTCCAATGCTTTAATGGGAAATAACTGGAAGAAGTAGCAGGAAAGAGGTAGAAGAAGAGTTGCAGGAAAGTTCAAATACCTTTTCTTTAGGACACTGAGGAATTTGAAATCTCGGAGACGAATATACCTTCAGTCCCAGATTAAATCTTTGCCCATCCGGATAGGTCTCTCTCACTGACCTAGCAGCCGGAGCGTAGCACGAACAAAAAGAAAGTCTCTGCCACAGACTTGAAAAGAGCAATATAACTGTACTATCCTCTGCCACAGGACGTAGTAGTTTTAGATGAACAGCAGCACAGTACCAGAACCTTTAAGCCGACCCGGCAGTACTTGTGCGGTAGATTAGTTTGAGATGCATCCTCCAATTGAGTCACCAGGCCCCTCTTGAGACACCAGCATTCCGCACGGTCCTCTCCAAGATGGGTCCTCCCCTGGGTCTTCTCAATTGTCCGACTTCTTCCCGCAGGACAGACAACACAGGACCATCTCCGCAGAAGTAGGCCCCAGACAGGCTTCTGGGCCTACTTGCACGGCTGCAGCATCGCAGCCCTCCGGCCTGGAGGGCTACGAGGTAGAACTGACTCTAGCACATGACATCTGTCCCTTAAGTACTCTCTCCCATAATGAACAGCAGTGGACCACCTCTGCCGAGTTACCTCTGGGAAAGAAGAGCACTCAGTATACTTCAGCTTGTTGCTTTTCCAACACTGACCTATGGTGACAACGACACCTACAGGCAACAGTGTGGAAAAAACTATTTTGGAAATGAAACTATACAGGTAATTAATCCTAAAGGACACTGCCACATCCCAAAACCAATAAAGGATAGTGTAGAGAAAAATTCAAAATGTGTAAAAAATTAACCAATTTTATTCAAATTACAATTTAAACAAAATACAGAAATTCATAAATAGCTTAAAAACATTCAAAGAGAACATGATTGTAGATGCAAACAATACATGCAACTAATAGATGCTGCAGTCAACACTAGAAAAACGCAGCTGCTGCAAAACCACCCTACATGTTTCGGAAAAGGTCACAAAAAGATTAGTTTCTTTCTATGAAAAATATGCTTCCTTCTTCAGGGATTTGGGTAGGATGTGTTGTTGCATTTCTATCAGAAAAAAAGGGGGAGGAGTGTAAATATGTAAGTAACCAAACAATATGGAATACAATTTGTTTGTGTATTAGCATTGGTTTGAAAAAAGTCAAGAATATAGTCAAAAATATGTAGTCTAATACTCACAAATCAAAGCTATTCTCCTGCATACAGAGGGATTACACAGCACATATGTAGGCGGCTTGGTTCACATACCCAAAGGTCCTTAAAAAAAATCAGGGCTATCCCGACCTACCATTGGGTAGACATGTTGCCCAGACCCATAATGGCATTTGCCCCACCATATCAGTCTTAGTCCTTGATCGGCTGCATCAAAGCCTGCGAGGTGGAGATTTTGATAAATATCTCCTACAACTCGAGCTTCGGTGGATTTTCCGAAACATGTAGGGTGGTTTTGCAGCAGCTGCGTTGACTGCAGCATCTATTAGTTGCATGTATTGTTTGCATCTACAATCATGTTCTCTTTGAATGTTTTTAAGCTATTTATGAATTTCTGTATTTTGTCTAAATTGTAATTTGAATAAAATTTGTTAATTTTTTACACATTTTGAATTTTTCTCTACACTATCCTTTATTGGTTTCCTGCCCGCACTATCCCCTTCTTTTCACAGGCAACAGTGTGGAATTGCACGCAACACAGCCAATGCTGGAACAGAGGCTAATTTAGCCAAAGATTAACTCTGAACTATATACAGAACAGATAACCCAGTAAATTTACAAATAAGCGCCTGATCAATAATTTGTCAGCGCTACACTAAGAATTAAAAAATTGAGTTCATAAGTTTTAGCCCTAACCTTTTCGTGAATAAAAAACGAATATATACAATGTAATGTAAAGGCAAGTATTTCATGGCATGAGACAACTTTTTGTACTATGCAAGGCTGTGGCGTGGCTCTGCTAAAAAATAAAACAGAACTAAACACTCTTAATCAACATAAACTATTTTTAATCATATTGGTTAATAGGAATGTAGCACCACCCCCGAAAGAGCCGCTTGGTGATTTTGGATTCTCTGATCTGCGCCTCAACTCCAAGAATGAACTCAGCCCCTCTGGCACACCTGGTTAAATAAAATTACTGCAAACACATTTAAGAACACATGTGGAAAATACCATTAGCCTGGCTGTGGATTATCACCAAAAACAGACACACACCTGGTAGTGGTAAACAAGTTGAATATATTATCACGGTTTAAAACAAATGGAAGCTTACAACACTGTTAAACCTTGCTGCAAAGAATTAATACATTAGAAAAGACAACCTTCAATATTTAGCAACTGTAAGCTTAGAAAAAGCAGTAATTTTAATGCCCATAACACAGGTGCTGTGAGGGAGGAAAGAAGATTTGTCAACTTCTTAGCTCCTTCTGGGCCACAAACACCATTGAAAGTAACAGCACAAAAAGAAGAAATTAGTTAACAGGTACAGTAAACATAGAAAAAACACCTAGTACCCGAAGGTACGGTGAGGAACCCTTATGGTCATTAATAGACAGATCAAACTGATAGTATAAAAGTATAAATTTTATTACAAAATAACAATAGTATACATGTGCAAACAATACATAAAGAGCATAAAAGCCATATCTGATACCCTGATTGATACAATTGTATAGATGAATCACCATCCTGGTGCAAAGGACTGGCGGCGATCGATACAGTGTATATAACATCTTACATGTTACGGACTGAGAGTCCTTCTTCGGAGGTTTTATGTTACTGATTCAATTGGGTATAAAATTTCTACAAAGACTAAGGGGGTATACAAATAAGTTTGTCTTTAGTACACAGTAATAATATTATATATAACTGTTCAGCTAGATAGCAATCCATGCAGCACATTAACATGACATGTGATATAATACATGAATTAGTTTACTTACATGGCAAACAATTCACGTAAGACAAATATCTTAAGGGGTTGACTAGTTCAGGAAACTCATTGGTCAGTGGGGCACACACCCTCCAAATCCACCAGGTAGCCAAACCATATATAGGAACCGGGGCTAGCTTCACTACGAGGACTCAAACATGGTGGGGCGCAAAGTGGTCACCCACCAGTCCTGGAACCATTGTTGTTATAAATGGTATAAAAAGATATATATGTATCTGTATCAAAATCCATTGCTGTGGAAATGTATCCAACAATCAAATAAAGGTAATATAAATAATAAATAAACTTACCTTCCAATTGGACTGTGCTTGTTCATAACCGACCGCTCCCTTAGCATCTCAAGAGAGGCTTGGGGGCTGGTATATGAGCACCTGTAAGGGGAACAAGAGCCAATCGTGATGGAAAACAGCTGGTGCAGCAAATGGGAGGGCAGGAAATGGGAGATATCATCGCGTGGTCCATCTCCCTGGAGTCCCCTGGCCACGCGGCGCTCCCCCCGAACTAGGGGCGGGGCCGCACCACGAGTTATGATGCCATCGTCACACAATGGCCACGCCTGCGCTCCATTGATGGAAGTGTACAGACGCCAAGAAAGGACCAACTTAGCCGAGAAAGGGATGTCAAGAGCCGCGCCATCACCATGGAATGATGGGAAATGGAATTATTCTACTGATACACTTTTTGAAGAAGAGACGGACAATCTTATGTCCTGTACACACGGTCAGAATTTCCGAAGGAAAATGTTCGATCGGAGCTTGTTGTTGGAAATTCCGACCGTGTGTGGGCTCCATCTGACTTTTTCCATTGGAATTTCCGACACACAAAGTTTGAGAGCAGGCTTTAAGATTTTCCGACAACAAAATCCGTTCGCGTAAATTCTGACCGTGTGTGGCCAATTCCGACGCACAAAGTGCCACGCATGCTCAGAATAAATTTAGAGACGGAACTGCTCGGTCTAGTAAAATTAGCGTTCATAATGGATGTAGCACTTTCGTCACGCTGCAATGTTTTAAATTGTTTAATGCAGCGCACTCTCTTCATCTTTATAATGCTAGAAGAATGAAGTTTTTTTTTATGTTTTTATATTTTGTATTATTTGTTTTTTATTTTTAAATCCTGATCTGTTATTTAAAAAAAAATTTTTTTTGATCTCCATAATAGTTGTTGGGTGTGTTATGTGTGTCAAGTTACCACAACACGATTATAATCTTGTATTATTTAATCTCAAGGAGGTTGCTTGGTGTTGGTGTCTCTTGTTAATTTCACATTGTATTTTTGACATTGTATTTTTGAAATGTACCTGCCTACTCACAAACAAACTGTCCTTTTTAAAGGAAAACACACATAGGCAAGTATTACTTAAAAAAAATACCTTTATTAAGGGGTCATAACCAAAGAAAGAGGGAAGGCAACGCTGGAGAAACTGCTGAAATTGGTGAAGCCTTTGGCCCCCAGGGCACACATCAACTAGTTTAATGCAAAATTGGTGGCCTGAGGAGTCCATATATAAGGGAGTACAATCTGGTCCAGAAGTCCAAAAGATCATGAACAGCAGCAGATGACATGTATGTCCCCAGGCTGTGGTCATACAAGAGCCTGCATCTTTTGTCAGACCAGACTGAACCCAGGCCATCACCTTCTTGTCTTCCTTCCACTCTTCCTTCCAGGCTGTTTCTGTGGTGTTGGAGTTGTGGCAGGAAGAGGAGGAGGATGATGCAACTCACACAGGTGGGTATTGGGTATTATTTGGCCCCTCACCCCCTTAGTTAATGTTTCAAAAAGGATTTCCTCACACATGAGGCGTTGGCCCTCCTCCATGTCCTGCAGTTTGGTGGCAGCCATGGAGGCAAAGGCCTCTTCACGAGTGGGGGTGGCTCTGAGGGCCGCAGAAGCCTCCCCAATCAGCCTGAGCGCTGACTCCTCCACATTACTCCCCTTCCTGGGTCTTTTGTTTGGAAGGCGGAGGGGAGGGACCTGAGATTCTGTGAGGCTCCTACTGGGCCCAGCCTCCTCCTGGCTGCCACTAACCCTCGCCTCCTCCTGGCTGCCACATTCCACAGCCTCCTCCTGTGTTCCACATTCCACAGCCTCCTCCTGGCTGAGGTCTTCCTGTGTATGAAAAAGGGACATAGTTTTAGTTTTTTCTTCATCAATCACATACAATTTTCATCTCATAACTGTTGCAAATTGAATGTTAACAAATATAAAAGATTATCATTCTGAGCCCAGAATTTTTCATTCTTGTCGCAATTATTTTTGCCCACTACCATCTATTGATATGTAAAACACTTTATTAAATCAGCAATTCATGATCAATAATAAAATCTAGTAAACATAATTTATTTATTGACCAGAAATCTGTAGAACAATGTTATACCTGGCTCAAGCTGGGCTCCTCCACTTCTTCCTGGCTGGAAGTCCCAGGTTGGACATCGGAAGCCTCAGCTGGGGTGGAAGCAAGAGTGGAAGAAAGGGTTGAGAGGGATTCCCTGACTTCAGTCTGGTGTGACAGAAAATGAAGTCTCTCATAGTACCAGAGCCTGGGGACATAAATGTCTTTTTCTGCAGATCCTGATCTCTGGAAATCCTGGACCTTCTTGCGCTTCTTAAGATAAGTGCTCCTCAGGCAACCAATTTTGGCTTTTAAATAGGGGATGGTTGCTGTGGGGACCACCGCCTTCGCCAACTCCAGCAGTTTCTCCAGTGCTGCCTGCCTCTTTTGTTTATGAATATAATGCGGGTGTTTGACCTGCCACAGACAGGGCAGCTCCCTGTATTTATCTATGAACAGGGGGAGGAAGTTGTGGTCATTGAAGCCATCCATTTTATCTGCAATACACAAGACAAATCCTATTGTCAGGCTAAAGTCTCCTAATCTTGTCCCAATATAGGCCTCAATCTATAAGCAGTATAGTCCCAAGTTAAAATTGTACCTTCGTTATCACGATCAGTGCTTACGATACTCCTTCCTCCGCTCACAGACCGTACGTACGATGCACGCGTGTTACGCTTTATATACACTGCGCATGGGTGAAACTCCGCCCGCCCCTGACGTTCTTTCTTTTCTATTCCCCGCCCCTTCTCTTTCGGCACAGTGGGGAAGAGCACATGGCGGAGACACAACAGGTGCATGATAATTCCAGCAACTAGGAGGAGGATAGCCCGAGGATAGCCAGAAATGTCATGATCCCACAGGAGAAGATTTAAGGCCTCAAATATGGCCTTTGTTGAGATGGTGGAGATGGTCGACATATTGAAAAGGGCCGACTATGATGGGAAGTATGGACCTTACCCAAACCCAAATGTGAGAAAGACCAAGATCATGACTAAGGTTGTGAAGAGTCTGCACAGGAATTTTGCGGTACGACGATCCAAGGATCAACTGAGGAAGCGGTGGTTGGACCTCAAATTAAGGGAGCACGATCAGTATAGAAGGATCAGGAGAGTGCTGCATATATTCTTTATTTTTATTACGTTCGTGCTGCTCCATGTGCTTTTCTTTACTGTTGTACAGTTTAAAATGGCAACTTTCACGTTCATGGACACATTATTCGTTCGTAGGAAACATTGTTTGTTCGGCCACTAAAACACCATGTTTTGTCCAGATGCAGTTCAATACATTTTTTCTGGCCTACTTCTCTTAAAATAAGTTGGTTGTCTAGATGAATTTGTAACTAGAATGAAATGTAAACTAGATTCTGTGTAAGGAGAGGACACTCAGCAGCTGTTTACACATCTGGATGCAGGAGCACTAGTGTGGGACACCAGAACAAACTTTTTATTAAGGGGTCCCACACAGGTGCTCCCTTGTATACTATAGGGGTGTCTCCATCTGTGAAGCCTGTACAAAACAGGTAAGTATTCAAGCTTGACAAAGGACAAAAATATTTACAAAAGAGACAATTGTACCCCACTTCTGAGCAATGTTTCATATTCCTATTTCTGCCATCAAATATCTGTGTGCTAAGTAAACATATTTTTTTTCACATAGGAGAGAAAAGACTCGGAGGACACCACAGAAGGGGTGTAGGGATGTTCTTAAAGCAAGTGAACCCTCGTATGATATCCTGCCTAGAGTGTTCCTTCAAACCCATTCAAATCTGAAGACCATTCTGATGAAAGTTATGACATGCATACAAGACATTTCAGTTCTCAGAATGATCTGATCTGATTTAATTAGGCTTCAATCTTATATAAATAAAATGACACCACAACAAAAGTCCAATCCTTACATTAATATATGGTAAAGATACAGACATACAGGATGTTTTAAAACAAGCAAAAATAGAATATTAATAATTCATATAGAAACTAATAACAGGAAAAGGCTAACAGGAAAGGGGCTAGCACATCATTTGGTCATTTCGGGGAAATCAGACCATTTACAAGAAATTGAAATGTAACTTCTCTTAAACGTCATATATACATATTATTCTAAAATGGATACAGTCTTTTAAAGTGGTGGACAGCAAGCTAAAATATCCTTTCAACCACTCATCAGAGGAGACCACGGACTCCCCACCTCAGGAAGAAGGGGAAATCCCCCAAACCCAACCAGAGGAGGAGGAGGGAGACGTTATAGAAATTGTCACCATAACAGGTGAGTGTCTGCGACCACAGCTTCAGAAGAGATGTAAGAGAGAGATGGATGCCTGCATATTTATAATACATGGTGTGTGTTTTTTTGTTTTAGGTGATCGTGATGTTGTGGAAGAGGAATGTCATTTCACAAGTGAAAGTGCCCAGATCCTCATCCGGGAGATAATGGGGTGTAATAGAGATTTAGAAACCCTAAAGAAAAACATCAATGATGTTCAAAACAAAATGAAGAACATCACTGATGTTTAAGGGAGAATATAAAACACCCAGAAATCCCTAACTTATTGTAGGTTTATTTTTTTTTTATGACTAATTTTTGACATATTAGAAAAGCCAAATTTTGAAGATGCACACAGTGTGTCAACATGTGCTATCTGCCATCACGGGAGATCAATGTACGCGTTTTGTGGGTGCAACCCCTTCCTCGATTATAAAGTAGCTGAGAGGGAGAGGTTGCACCCCCAAAACACGTCCCTTGATCCCCCATGATGGCAGCTAGCACATGTTGACATTAGGCAATTTGTGTGCATCTTCAAAATTTGGCTTTTCCAGGGACATCACCCCATCTGCTGAACGCAATATCAAACACAGTTTATAAATACTCATGTCTGATATTGCCTTCATTTTCTATAAGTTGAACTTTGTAAGTTCCAGAGTTGCGTATTGTTTTATGGTTTTAAACATGCCTGTTTTACCTATTAAAGGCTATTTTGTAGAAATGTGAACTCAAACAATTTTAGACAACAAACATGTTGTTTTGTTAAAAATACCTTTTATAAACGCACATGTGATTGTGCTTTAAGTAAAAATTTGGATAATGACCAATGTGTGGCTTCTTCTTTCGATGCCCAAAAGCAGGTTTTGGAGTAAAGTCAAATCCACTTTGCACTACAAGTGCAGTATGAAGAGCACTTTTAGTGCAAAGTGTATTTTTCTTTAGTAAATAACACCCACAGTGCTTTATAATTTTACACAATCACGCCATTTTCAGGACTCCCCAAATTTCGGTCATGGTACTGAAAATGATGAAGATTTTTGTCAGTAATGCATTACATACATTAACAACAAAAACAAGGTGCGTGTAGCAGACCCACAACATACTTTTATAATATTAGCCGAATAAGAGATTGTCACCTCATGTCTGAAATAAATTTTGTTTGCACTGTTGAATCTAAAGGCCAACTAAATAATACCATTAAAAGAAAACCGAGGAGACAGCTAAAAGAAAGGCGAGCAGGAAATAAAATAAAATATTTCTTAAGTTTGAAAGATATGTTTTATTCAAAAATGTCTCAGACATTGTCTGGCATACTAATGGCCCCCCGAACCATTGTCTGGCATACTAATGGCCGCATAAGATGGTCCCCCAGCGCAAACGCTTCATCCGCAATGAAGACGAATGGGAGTCCTTCCGCATTGTCTTCTGGAGGTGGCAAGCCCAAGCTGCCATTCTGGAGACGCCTGTAGAACTCAGTGTGGGCGATGACTCCATCATCCAACATCCGGCCATTCTTCCCCACATCCACATACAGGAACTCGTAAGTAGCCGACACCACCGCCAACATCACAATACTATTGAACCCCTTGTAGTTGTAATAGTATGACCCCGAGTTGGGGGGTGGGACTATCTGAACGTGTTTCCCATCAATTGCCCCTACGCAGTTGGGAAAGTCCCACCGCTGGGCAAAGTGGGAGGCCACAGTCTGCCATTCCTGTGGGTTGGAAAGAAACTGTGGAGTCAAACAAGAAAAGAAAATGTAGTAATTTTGCACAAAAACATTGAAAGCAGATTAGACACAAACATTATTGGCCACCATCAGTATAACATTTATTTTAGGGAGTATTAAAAGACAAAAGTATAAGGTCCACCTATCAGATTCCTCACCCCTCTGATGGCCCATTGAAAAAATTTTAGGGTGGAGGAGATGTTTTGGACAGCTAACCCTCTCCACTTCATTGAGAGCTGAATGCATAAATAATGTGTGTTACTTTGGCCAGCCCCTCCTTACTTTACACTATTGGCAGCCCACTGGACAGGTAAGAAGTGTCGTAATACAAAGATATAAATACACACTGTCCAAATTTTAGCACATTTTTACATTCTACTATTACTTATCAAGATAATAATATACAAAAACTTTAAACAGTACCATTTGAAAATATTCAGGCAGGCCCTTGCACTACATGCTTTGGGGAATTCATCCATAAATATGTCCACAAAAGAGGTAGGTATAGTGAGTATGGGTTTGGCAAAGTCAGCAGATAGAGGATTGGTATTAGCTGACTTAGCAGTTGGGGGGGAGGGAGGGTTCCAAATGATTTTGGGACCCAAAAAAAAAGCCTCTGGCACTCTGCATGAATTTAAAGCACAAATAACATTTATACACATTTTAGGGGGTGTTTAGGGTAAAGCACTATTATGGAGCTGACAAAATACATTGTTAAGTGATTAGACGAGGTAGATATAGGCCCAGGAGAGCATGCTGGGGAGGTAAGTGAAGGCAAATATGCATGAAGGACAAAAAAAAAAATTAAAATTCCAGCATGCACGAGGACAAAGGGGACATTCACAGAATATTACAATCATGGTAATTAGGGAATGATGAAAGAAATACAATACATTAATAAACATTAAATACAATAAAATGTGATGTTAAAGGATAAAAATCTTACCTTAATATAGTCCTTCTGCAGGATCTGGATGATGGCAGAACAGGTCTCTGGAATAATGATCCCCAGAGCCTGGGGGGAGATGCCTGTCAAGAACTTGAGGTCCTGAAGGCTTCTCCCTGTCGCAAAGTACTGCAACGTGGCAACTAGCCTCTGCTCCACAGTGATGGCTTGCCTCATGCAGGTATCATGCCTGCTGATATAAGGGGTCAGCAAAGCCAACAAATAGTGAAATACGGAGTCCATCATCTTGAGAAGGTTCCTGAAATCATCAGGAATATTCTCACAGGTCTCACGGAGCAAAGGCATGTGACAGAATTGGTTACGCTCGAGCAACCAATTCTTGGTCCATGAATTCCTTCTCGCCCTGTTCATGGACTGGGCTTGTGTCAAAGTAAGAACTCCAACACCAAGCCCCTGCACAGCACGAACTCTACGATGAGTACGTACACGCAACATGGCTAGAAAATGGTCGGCTGGTCAGAACGAAGTAACAAAACGCACTGAAGAACAGCAAGGCCTGTGAACGAACGGACAAGAACACAATGATAATTTAATGGGAACTCACTGCATCCACTGAAGAACAGATACAAACCCACAAGCACAAACTGAACACCAGAAAAACGATCTGAAAACCACGAGTCTGAAAAGCGTGAATCGTCTCTCACCAAACTTTTACTAACACGAGAGTAGCAAAAGGAGTCCAAAGGGTGGCACGCTTTGTATTGAACTGCCCCTTTATAGTCTCGTCGTACGTGGTGTACGTCACCGCATTCTTGATGTTCGGAAATTCCGAGAACTTTGTGTGACCGTGTGTATGCAAGACAAATTTGAGCCAACATCCGTCAGAAAAAATCCGATGGATTTTGTTGTTGGAATGTCCAAACAATGTCCGGCCGTGTATACAGGGCATTACAGTAAGACTAAGAGCCCATGGTTACTCCAACTCAGTTTTGAAAAGGGCCTATCATAAGGCAAAAAACAAAACACGTTCAGCACTTTTATTTTCACAAAAGAAGGTAGAGACTGACAACTCAATTCAAGTTGTCACTCAATATACCTCTGAACATAAAAAAATTAGGAGCATCTTACAAAAACATTGGCATTTGCTCCATACGGATGCCACTTTGGCACCACGATTAGGTGAACGTACCCTAATTACATTCAGACGGCCCCCTCACTTCTGGATAAATTAGTGCACAGTGAACTTACTATTAAACAAAATATTCATTGTGGCCATTGTGGTTACTGCAAATATATGGACACACGGAAGAGTATCGCGTTACCAAATGAGGAAAATTTCAAACCCAGACAATACTACTTGTAACGAGCCCCTGCTCACTCGATTCCACTCTCCCGACACTCCTCTGCGGCTATAGAATTAGATTGCAGATCGCAACATCTGATGGTTCGGTCATCCGATGTTCCGGGACTAGAACTACAGCTATGTGCCGTTCTAATCCAGTTGTGTAGCTCAGAACAAACACCAGGCAGGCTGTATGTAAGTTCAACCAGGAATCTCCCTTTATTGACAGGAATACAGTCTCTTTTATACAGTAAAAGAGGAGGTGCAGACCTCCTGCTCATATTACTCTAACAATACACCTGTAACCTAATTAACCTAATTAACATGGCTGGAATTTACATCAGCATCTCCTAACAGTATCTGCCCCAGCATTATGAATCAGCCACTATTTCTAATATGGCAAATCCAGGGTGCCCAGAGTCTGTGTGTCCTGGGGGACCAGGACCCAAATCCACAGTAATACCACCTCAAGGGTCCCCAGGCATACAGCTCACAAAGAGCACCGTTCCCCAAAATGCCAGGGCTCACGATCGATCGGCAAGAGGCTAGCATTCAGTCCCCTCCAAAAGTCTCTATCCCGGCTAGGTCTGTCACATTTCTCCCCTTTCGGCAGGAAACTAACACAGGAGGAGATCCCAGATGGGTTGACTCCGAAGTTAGTCAGTAGTTCCAGTCCTCTAATGCCTGTACCCACACAGTACCCCAAACAAATTGTTCCAAACAAAGCATTACTCACCCAGCCGACCTCTGCCTCTCTCAGAGAACATATCTGCCGCTGGGGAGAGGCCTGGACTGGCCCATCTCCCTGGAGTCCTTTCTGCCACTGGAGAGAAGACAGGGTGTCTGGGCTCACTCCGTCATGATGTTGGGGATCTGGGCCGACCTTCCTGCATCCCTGGGGTATACAGGTGGAGACTGAAGTCCCATCCACCTTCACAGGAAATCCATCCTCTGTTAGTTGAGGGCAGAGTCCAGCAGTATTCAGCCCTGTTGCCAGCCCTTCTTCTGGAAACCCCACACCATCTGCTCCGGCTAACTGTTGGGGCAGGAGGCTGGCTTCCTCCACTCCCAAACTGTGTAGCTGTCATTGGGGAGGTGAGCCGGCTGCTTCCTTTTCCATTCCCTCATCTGGATGTTGGGACGATATGTCTGTGGTACTGTCTTCCAGGTGCATGGATCTTTTCTGGGGAGGAAAGACCACTTCCTCCACCCTGACCAACTGTTGGGGAGGGACGATGAACACCTCCTCTCCCTTCTCCCCCTGTATCCTGATCTGCTGCTGGGAAGTGACCACCTCCTTCTCACCCTGAGCCTCCGGAACTGCCGCAGGTGTAGGGCAGAGATCTTGGACCCTCTGTCCGGTTGCCAGCACTTCAGCTGGGGGAGTTCCTTGTAACTTCACAGATACTGCTGTTGGTGCTGGGCAGAGAACAGTGAAATTTGGCCCTAATACCAGCTCTTCTGCTGGAGGCTCATCAGGTTGTTCTTCCTCAGCAGAAAAGTCTATCAAATCCCCTGTCTCTGCAACTGGTGTCTGGGGATAAAGGTTCACCAACTCCTGTCCCTGGAACCCAGAAGATGCTATCAGTGGTGGGCAGAGGTTAGCAGAGCTCTGCCCCGTTGTCAGCACTTCAGCTTTGGGGATAGCGATCTCCAGATTTTCCACTGCCGATTCTCTGGCTGGACAGGCACATTCCTCCATCCAAGATCATCCAATGCAGAAACAGGTTCATCAAGGTCAGTCAGCACTTGCTGCATCCGCCATAAGACCTCCGCCTCCATAGCTACGGGGGCAGGTTGGCAAAGCACACTGTTACTCTGCCACATTGTCAACTCTTCAGCCAGGATTTCAGAGTTGTCAACTGGTATTTCCTGATAGTCCCAGGCAAAGGGAGCCCCACCCTGCTGCTGAGTGGAGTCTAGCAGCTGTCTGTAGGCCATCTCAAGCTCCCATTCCTGAACGGCCAGAAACTCCAAATCTTCCTGTGCCCAGTGCACTTCCGAGACATTCAGTCTTCGCTCTCTGTGCTCCATTATTTCCTCCAAACGCCACTCCCGATCACTCCCAAAGTCAGGGTCCTCGGACAGCCTCCAGTATAACAATCCCAGGCCATTGTAGTCAAAGCCTTCCGTGGGGCTGTCATCTGCTGTCCACGGGCACACTTGGGCTACATACCACCGGAGGGCTCTGTAGCTCTCGTCCAACTGCATTTCTGCCTGGATCAGCCTGCTTAACTCAGCTGTCCACGACTGATTCAGCTGTTCCCCCAATAACTGCATTCGCACTTCATACTGCGACCAGTACCTTACATGGATGGAGGGGAGAACTTTTCCCTGGTTTCGCTGCTCCCAGGCTAGCGCTTCCTTCCAGAGTTTGCAGCGGATAGAACCAAACCATCCTAGCAGGACCTGCTCTGATACTGGTTCTCTGTGCTGTATCTGCATCTCTCGCAACCTCCTTCTGAATTTCTCTTCCATGGTGGCTGGTATCTGTACCTCTCCTCTCCTGTTATCTGGACCTTGGATCCAGGTGATGGTTTGGATGTGTTCACGGCAAGGAAGCACGATCCCACCGTTCCCTCCATGGTTCTCAAGTAAGTCTTTCAGCGTGGCTCTCCTGCAGGCTGGTTTGGAGTGTCCCAGTAACTGGAGAGCAAATCCCACAGCTGCCAACCAATGTAACGAGCCCCTACTCGCTCGATTCCACTCTCCCAACACTCCTCTGCGGCTATAGAATCAGATCTGCAGATCGCAACATCTGATGGTTCGGTCATCCGATGTTCCGGGACTAGAACTACAGCTATGTGCCGTTCTAATCCAGTTGTGTAGCTCAGAACAGGAGGTGCAGACCTCCTGCTCATATTACTCTAACAATACACCTGTAACCTAATTAACCTAATTAACATGGGCTAATTAACTAATCCCTTTAGACAGCCTAGATGACTCAGACATGACCTTTAGGCCAGACTGGCCGTCTTGTAGCTCAGAAAACCCAATCAACATTATCACAATAGCAGAGTTAATTAACACAAACAACAATGGGGATCTAATCTCAGATCCCATACTAGAGACTTATTTACAATACACATTCTAGCAGGCAACAGACAGACAGGTGGCTGGAATTTACATCAGCATCTCCTAACAGTATCTGTCCCAGCATTATGAATCAGCCACTATTTCTAATATGGCAAATCCAGGGTCCCCAGTGTCTGTGTGTCCTGGGGGACCAGGACCCGAATCCACAGTAATATCACCTCAAGGGTCCCCAGGTATATAGCTCACAAAGAGCACCGTTCCCCAAAATGCCAGGGCCCACGATCGATCGGCAAGAGGCTAGCATTCAGTCCCCTCCAAAAGTCTCTCTCCCGGCTAGGTCTGTCACACTACTCACCTGTGAATGCGGCAGTTTCTATGTCGATAAGACCAAGCTAGAGTTTTGGTGCCATACTTACCGACATATAGTGAGTAGGGATGAGCCGAACACCCCCCGGTTCGGTTCGCACCAGAACCCGCGAACGGACCGAAAGTTCGCACGAACGTTAGAACCCCATTGACGTCTATGGGACTCGAACGTTCGAAATCAAAAGTGCTCATTTTAAAGGCTAATTTGCATGGTATTGTCCTAAAAAGGGTTTGGGGACCCGGGTCCTACCCCAGGGGACATGTATCAATGCAAAAAAAACTTTTAAAAACGGCCGTTTTTTCGGGAGCAGTGATTTTAATGATGCTTAAAGTAAAAAAAAAAAAGTGAAATATTCCTTTAAATATCGTACCTGGGGGGTGTCTATAGTATGCCTGTAAAGTGACGCGTGTTTCCCATGTTTAGAACAGTCCCTGCACCAAATGTCATTTTTAAAGGAAAAAATCTCATTTAAAACTGCTTGCGGGTTTAATGTCATGTCGGGTCATGGCAATATGGATGAAAATCAGTGAGACAAACGGCATGGGTACCCCCCAGTCCATTACCAGGCCCTTTGGGTCTTGTATGGATATTAAGGGGAACCCCGCACCCAAATTAAAATAAGGAAAGGTGTGGGGCCACCAGGCCCTATATACTCTGAACAGCAGTATACAGGCGGTGCAAACAAGACAGGGACTGTAGGTTTGTTGTTAAGTAGAATCTGTTTGTAATTTTGAACATTTTTAACGTGTTTAGCTCCAGCCAAAAAATCTTTTCTAAGCTTTTTGGAAAACATAGGGAAGGGTTATCACCCCTGTGACATTTGTTTTGCTGTCTTTCCCCCTCTTCAGAAGATTTCACCTCACTTTTTTGTCCCAATGAAAAATGTTTTTTGAAAATTTGGGTTTTTTTGTGGAACAAGGATTGGAAAGCATCAGTGGAAAGGAGAAATTGTTTTTCCATATTAACTCTTACAGGAGAGAATTTCCCTTCCTAGGGGTAGATTTCATCTCACTTCCTGTTGTCTCCTTCCGTTTGCAAGTAGGAGTCGTTTGTAAGTTAGATGTTTGAAAGTAGGGTCCTGCCCTATATACTCAGCAGAAATTTGGGCCTTAGGTGTTGCTGTGGCCACAACACTGTAAGCCCTCACAGGGCCCTGCTGTGAAATATTAGATCAAGAATTGTAATTACATGCCCCTGTTGAACAGGAGCTGAAAAATTAGGCCTTAGGCACTGGTGCTGGTGCCACAACACTGCAACCCCTCACAGACACTCTAGTTGGAACGCAGGAACGAGCCCTGCTGCAAAGTATTGCATCAAAAATTGTAATTACACGCCCCTGTTAGACAGGGGCAGAAAAATTGGGCCTTAGGCACTGGTGCTGGTGCCACAACACTGCAACCCCTCACAGACACTCTAGTTGGAACGCAGGAACGAGCCCTGCTGCAAAGTATTGCATCAAAAATTGTAATTACACGCCCCTGTTAGACAGGGGCAGAAAAATTGGGCCTTAGGCACTGGTGCTGGTGCCACAACACTGCAACCCCTCACAGACACTCTAGTTGGAATGCAGGAACGAGCCCTGCTGCAAAGTATTACATCAAAAATTGTAATTACACGCCCCTGTTAAACAGGGGCTGAAAAATTGTGCCTTAGGCACTGGTGGTGCCGCCCAGAACCAAAAATGTTCTTACAAGCTATCAGCGTGATGATTGAGGTGGAAGAGGATAATTACTCAGGGATAGTCACTCAGCATCAGCATAGGCAGTCTTTGAAGGGATCTGAGATTTAAAAAAAAATTATTCGGTTACATCAGCATCAGGTGCTTGGTAGCTGGTGGTGATCCAAGACTCATTCATTTTTATGAAGGTCAGCCGATCGACCGAGTCGGTGGACAGACGCACCCTGTGATCGGTTACCACGCCTCCAGCAGCACTGAATGTGCGTTCCGAAAGAACGCTGGATGCAGGACAGGCCAGTAGCTCAATTGCATACTGTGCAAGCTCTGGCCAGTGATCCATCCTCAAGACCCAGTAACCCAGAGGATTTTCGGTGGGAAAGGTGTCCAAGTCTGATCTTGCCCCTAGGTATTCCTGCACCATGTAAAACAGACGCTGGCGATGGTTGCTGGAACCGATCATACCTTGGGGCTGCGGACCAAAAAATTGTCTGAACGCATCGGTCAGACGGCCACCTTCTCCACCGCTCCTTCTTTGACTGACCGAAGCCTCAGCAACACGTTGTCCAGAAACAGGAGTTTGTAACCTCCCAGTCTCTGGGAACGCGTTGCACAGACCTTTCTGCAAGGCCTCCCGAAGATGTTTCATCCTCTGCTCCCTCTGCGATGGCAAGATAAGGTCCGCAACCTTACCCTTGTAACGTGGATCAAGGAGGGTTGCCAGCCAGTATTGGTCCTTCTCCTTGATACCACGAATACGAGGATCCTTACGCAGGCTTTGCAGGATCAGGGAGGCCATGCAGCGTAGGTTTGCTGAGGCATTCGGTCCGGAGTCCTCTGTGTCACTAAGGACAACAACGTCCGCAGCCACCTCCTCCCAGCCACGTACAAGTCCATGTGTTCCTTGGGACTGATCCCTTAAAGACTGCTGCTGATGCTGAGTGCTAGGCTCCACCTCCATACTGACACAATCTTCCTCCTCCTCCTCCTCCTCGTCCTCTTCCTGTGTGATCGGCGGGCACGCAGGAACACTGTCTGGATAAAGGGGGCCTTGAGAGCTAAGGAAGTCCTCCTCTTCCTGCCTCTGTTCTGCCTCAAGTGCCCTGTCCATTATTCCACGCAGCGTGTGCTCCAACAGGTGGACAAGGGGGACAGTGTCACTGATGCATGCACTGTCAGTGCTCACCATCCTCGTGGCCTCCTCGAATGGTGACAGGACAGTGCATGCATCCCTGATCATGGCCCACTGGCGTGGGGAAAAAAAAACAAGCTCCCCTGACCCTGTCCTGGTGCCATAGTCGCACAGGTACTCATTGATGGCCAACGTTGAGTTCCACCTGGTGGGCATGTCACAGATTAGGCGGTTCTTGGGCAGGTTAAACTCCTTTTGGAGGTCCGTCAGCCGAGCACTGGCATTATATGACCGGCGGAAATGCACACAGACTTTCCTGGCCTGCCTCAGGACATCCTGTAAGCCCGGGTACCTGCCCAAGAACCGCTGCACCACCAAGTTAAGGACGTGAGCCAAACAGGGCACATGGGTCATTTGTCCCTGTCGGAGGGCAGAGAGGAGGTTGGTGCCATTGTCGCAAACCACCATTCCTGCCTTAAGTTGGCGTGGCGTCAACCACCTCTGAACCTGCCCCTGCAGAGCTGGCAGAACCTCTGCCCCAGTGTGGCTCCTGTCCCCCAAGCACACCAGCTCAAGCACCGCATGGCATCTTTTGGCCTGCGTACTTGCGTAGCCCCTTGAACGCCTATGGAGCACCGCTGGTTCCGAGGAAGAGGCCATGGAGGAAGAAGAAGAGGAGGGGGTGGAGGAGAAAGGTGTGTCACAATCAGCATTTTGGAGGCGTGGTGGCGGAACAACCTCCAACACTACTGCACCTTGTCCTGCATCCTTCCCAGCTGCCAGCAGAGTCACCCAATGCGCCGTGAAACTTAGGTAACGTCCCTGTCCATGCCTGCTGGACCATGAGTCAGCGGTAATATGCACCTTACCGCTGACCGCCCTGTCCAGCGAGGCATGGACATTGCCTTCCACATGCCGGTAGAGAGCCGGAATCGCCTTCCGTGAGAAAAAGTGGCGTTTGGGTACCTGCCACTGAGGAACCGCACATTCCACAAACTCACGGAAGGGGGCAGAGTCTACCAACTGAAAAGGCAGCAGTTGAAGTGCTAGCAATTTTGCCAAGCTAGCATTCAACCGCTGGGCATGTGGATGGCTGGGAGCAAACTTCTTTCGGCGGTGCAGCAGCTGGGGCAGGGAAATTTGCCTGGTACAATCTGACGTCGGTGTACCAAAAGCAGATTGCCCACAAGTACTTGGCTGTGACACACCTAATTCTACACCTTCATTCCTCTCACTGCAGGTCTCAGAGAGGACTGAAGGTCTAGTGGGGTTGGAAATCTCAGCTGATGAGGAGCAAGGAGAGATCCTCTTTGTTCTTTGGTGTGGGTCTTTTAGATACGCTTGCCAACGAACTGCATGGCAGGTCAAAATATGTCTGGTCAAGCATGTGGTACCCAAGCGGGAGATGTTTTGGCCACGCGAGATACGCTTGAGACATATGTTGCAAATAGCAGCGGTGCGATCTGATGCACTCGTCTCAAAAAAGGCCCACACCAAAGAACTTTTTGAATAACGCGCAGAGACTGCAGCGCCCTGCACATGTGGAGCTTTGGGGTGTGATGCAGTCAATGTGCTGCCCTTAGGCTGGCCCCTGGAGGGCATCCTGCCTCGTTGGTGATGTGCCGCCGCCTCCTCCTCCTCCTCCTCCTCCTCCTCCTCCTCTCTCCTATCAGGCACCCACATTGAGTCAGTGACCTCATCATCCCCTCCCTCCTCATCACTGGAGCAAACCTGGCAGTATGCTGCAGCAGGGGGAGCATGACTGCCAGATTGCTGTCCTTCTTGGGCACCCCCTCTGTCCGTGCTCATGTTACTGCCTTCATCGAGCTCAGTATCGTCATCAGAGCCTTCCAAACGCTGGGCATCCTCCTGGAGCATGTACCCAACACTGTGGTCAAACAGTTCGAGGGAATCCTCATGAGGACATGGTGGAGCTAGGGAAGGAGTCACTGATGACATTGAGCTGAGGGAAGAGGCCGCTGCTTTGCCAGACAAAGCACCCTGGGCATGGGTGAGAGAGGATGAGGAGGATGAGGACGGCTTGGTCATCCACTTGACCAAGTCTTCCGCATGTTGCGGCTCAACACGGCCAGCTGCCGAAAAAAAGGCCAAGCGTGTCCCATGGCCACGTGCTGATGAGGATGCACCGTCTCCACGACCAGCACTAGACACAGAGCCTGCTTGCCCTCTCTTATTGGCTGCCTCTCCTTCTTGGCCTTCCAGACATACTAATGGCCTGTAGCTGCACTAAGCTGGGATAGAACACCTGTAATTTTCTTCAGGTAGCTTTATATACTGTAACCAGACAAGCCTGCCTGTCAGTAGGAAGATAACAGGAACGGATCTAGCTGAACACTGTGAGCAGGACGCACTGTACTAAATGTAAATAGTCTAGCTGCCTGACCGTGGTACTAATAGGATCAAATAGAACACCTGTAATTTTCTTCAGGTAGCTTTATATACTGTAACCAGACAAGCCTGCCTGTCAGTAGGAAGATAACAGGAACGGATCTAGCTGTACACTGTGAGCAGGACGCACTGTACTAAATGTAAATAGTCTAGCTGCCTGACCGTGGTACTAATAGGATCAAATAGAACACCTGTAATTTTCTTCAGGTAGCTTTATATACTGTAACCAGACAAGCCTGCCTGTCAGTAGGAAGATAACAGGAACGGATCTAGCTGAGCACTGTGAGCAGGACGCACTGTACTAAATGTAAATAGTCTAGCTGCCTGACCATGGTACTAATAGGATCAAATAGAACACCTGTAATTTTCTTCAGGTAGCTTTATATACTGTAACCAGACAAGCCTGCCTGTCAGTAGGAAGATAACAGGAACGGATCTAGCTGAACACTGTGAGCAGGACGCACTGCACTAAATGTAAATAGTCTAGAAGATAACAGGAACGGATCTAGCTGAACACTGTGAGCAGGACGCACTGCACTAAATGTAAATAGTCTAGAAGATAACAGGAACGGATCTAGCTGAACACTGTGAGCAGGACGCACTGCACTAAATGTAAATAGCAGGAACGGATCTAGCTGAACACTGTGAGCAGGACGCACTGCACTAAATGTAAATAGTCTAGAAGATAACAGGAACGGATCTAGCTGAACACTGTGAGCAGGACGCACTGCACTAAATGTAAATAGCAGGAACGGATCTAGCTGAACACTGTGAGCAGGACGCACTGCACTAAATGTAAATAGCAGGAACGGATCTAGCTGAACACTGTGAGCAGGACGCACTGCACTAAATGTAAATAGCAGGAACGGATCTAGCTGAACACTGTGAGCAGGACGCACTGCACTAAATGTAAATAGCAGGAACGGATCTAGCTGAACACTGTGAGCAGGACGCACTGCACTAAATGTAAATAACAGGAACGGATCTAGCTGAACACTGTGAGCAGGACGCACTGCACTAAATGTAAATAGCAGGAACGGATCTAGCTGAACACTGTGAGCAGGACGCACTGCACTAAATGTAAATAGCAGGAACGGATCTAGCTGAACACTGTGAGCAGGACGCACTGCACTAAATGTAAATTGCAGGAACGGATCTAGCTGAACACTGTGAGCAGGACGCACTGCACTAAATGTAAATAGTCTAGAAGATAACAGGAACGGATCTAGCTGAACACTGTGAGCAGGACGCACTGCACTAAATGTAAATAGCAGGAACGGATCTAGCTGAACACTGTGAGCAGGACGCACTGCATTAAATGTAAATAGTCTAGATAGAAGATAACAGGAACGGATCTAGCTAAACTGAATACAGTGTATATATATATATGCAACACCTGGGATGCATATATATACACAATACACTGTAAGTGCAGCTAACTGACTGACTGTTCTGCCTAATCTATCTAACTCAAATCAAATGACACTGTCTCTCTCTATCTCTCAGCACACCGGAACACACACTACACAGGGCCGCCGTGCAGGCGGCCTTATATAGTGTGGGGTGTGTACTAAATCCCCTGAGCCATAATTGGCCAAAGCCACCCTGGCTTTGGCCAATTACAGCTCTCTCTACTGACGGCGCTGTGATTGGCCAAGCATGCGGGTCATAGTGCATGCTTGGCCAATCATCAGCCAGCAATGCACTGCGATGCCGCAGTGAATTATGGGCCGTGACGCGCCACACGAATTTAGCGCGAACGGCCCATATCGTTCGCAATTCGGCGAACGGGCGAACAGCCGATGTTCGAGTCGAACATGGGTTCGACTCGAACACGAAGCTCATCCCTAATAGTGAGTATTCAGAAACAAGATTTGGCTTTGTCTTTAGGTAGGCACAGTGCCTCTATACATGGTGACAGATGTCCAGAAATTACATTTTTGGCCCTTGATCACATTGGCCCCACATCTTGGGGAGGTGATTACAATAAATTATTGTTGCAGACCAAACTCAGATGGATTTTTCATCTGAAGGCTACTGTAGCCCCGGGTCTCAATGAGCCTATCAATTTTAGGCCTTATCTTCCAGGATTTGAGTCTGGAGTCTGTGAACTGGATATGTAAAGCAATCTTTCAATTTTCATCTTTTTGTAACTGTCTTTCAATAATCAATTATACTCCTCAAGTAGTATGGATGGGTCCTAGTTTGAACCTGTTTGCACTTATTAATTGCTGACACTGATATCCTTTAGGAGTAGAAATTGGTGTTTGGATTGTTTTCTTTATTAACAAAATATGTATGAACGATTTGCTTATCACTATAATGGTGGGTACTGTCATGATTTGTAAACCAATTTACTTTGTTCAATGTTCGGTATTTCAATATATTTCAATTGTTCTTCAGGTTCTGTTAAACATGTTTGACACATTTTTGACTGTCACATCATCCACAGTAGAGTAGATGCCCCCTTCTTGTTATTATACTTATTGGCCTGTGGGCGTGACGCTCTCCTGTCCATCCATTGACGGACCTGGACGGGACTTTGCTCCCGACACACAGGGATCCTGACCCGCTCCCACCACTCCATGGTGATGACGAGGCTCTGGACATCCCTTTCTCAGCTAAGTTGGTCCTTTATGGGCCTCCATACGCTTGCGTTCCATCATTGGAGTGCAAGCATGGCCATTGAGTGTCGGCGGCGTCATGATGCGTGACGCGGTCCCGCCCCTCGTTCGGGGGACTCCAGGGAGACGGACAGCGCAATGATATCACACGTTGCCCTCCCATTTGCTGCACCAGCTGTTTTCCATTGCGATTACTATCACAATTGGCTCTTGCTCCCCTTACAGGTGCTCATATACTGCCTCCCTAGCTTCTCTTGAGATACTGAGGGAGTGGTTGGTTATGAACAAGCACAATCCAATTGCAAGGTCAGTTTATTTAATATTTTTCTACAGGTACTGGTACTGTTTGCCCTGTACAGATACACTCTTTGAGATGTTGGGACATATGATTGCTGCAACCTTTATTGGATTGTTGGATACATTTCCACGGCAATTGATTTTGATACAGATACATATATATCTTTTTATACCATTTATAACAGCAATGGTTCCAGGACTGGTGGATGACCACTTTGCTCCCCACCATGTTTGAATCAATAACATTTGAATTGAATCATAAAAACCTCTGAAGAAGGACTCTCAGTCCGTAAAATGTAAGGTGTTATATACACTGTATTGGTCGCCACCAGTCCTTTGCACCAGGATGGTGATTCATCTGTACAATTGTATCAATCAGGGTATCAGATATGGCTTTTATGCTCTTTATGTATTGTTTGCACATGTATACTATTGATATCTTGTAATAAAATGTATACTTTTATACTATCGGTTTGATCTATTAACGACCCCAAGGGGTTCCTCACCGTACTTTTGGGTACAAGGTGTTTTTTCTATGTTTGCTATAATTGGGTCAGACAGACCAAGCAATTTCACACACAGTCCCATCCCTCCCTGTATGTTTTAACAGGTATAGTAAGCACAATTCTGTAACAGGGGTCCTGGGTTGAAGAGTACTAGTATCTTCTGCTAGCAAACATTGGGGACCTTTGTAAAGAAAATAGGTTTAATCGAGCAAAGTGAAACAGTAATCCTCTAGGAAATTCCGTTGGCTGAATGGCTAAAAGTGGCAGCTACAAACAAGCATCCTCACCCCCCACTCCCTTGTCACAGGCTTTGATTGACAGCAGTTGGAGCCAATGGCTCCCACTGCCTTAGCAAAGCCTGTGAAAACCGGAAATGAGAGGAGATAAGACCCGCAGACGTGCACAGTGGTAGATCAAATGAGAGCTTAGGTGAGTGTAAGGGGGGTAAGCGACCAATAGCGATTCCTAAACATTTTTTACCTTAATGCAAAGAATCCATGTAAACTCATACATTCTGCTGGAGAGCTTGTGCTTTTGAAAAACTGACTTGCTGGCTGGATCACCAGATGAAAATAGAAGAAAGATTGTATGCTCTCAGTTTGGTGCTGCTTCCCAGAGCCCCTGGATTTCGGGGATACCTTATTTCTTTAGGAATTTTAATGTGGACGCCTGTAGTTATGTACATCCACCAGGGTGGTTTACTATTTTCCTTTGTACTCTGGGTATACTATATATTATTTACTGCAATGTTTTACGTTGTTGGAAACTGCTGTCTTATCAAAAAAAAATCTTTAAAAGAAAAAGAAAACAAAAGAAAGAAAGCCTAAACAAGAAACTAAAGCATCCATCACATCTAAGAATTGGCAAACTGCAATATAATAAATGTTTGCTTTTGGGTTTAACACTGCTTTAAATAGCATTTTCAGTTTGTGGTGCTCAAATACAATTTAGTTCCGTGTTAATTGCTACCCATTCTTAGGCCGAATATAAAAGACAAAAGTGACCAGGATTACCTCACTTCTGGTTTCAGTTCAGTGTTTCCCTGGAAGGAAAAGCAAAAGGAAGCAGACAATCAAACAGATCTCTGTTTAATCAGCTGTCTTTGAGGGCAGAGGAGAGATGCATATGTAAATGGTGATTGCACCACACATGTGAGAGCAATAATTCCAGTGCCAGCGCTCATGCTTAACTTTAAATAGGTAATCTGTAGAGGCGTTTAAAGAGTCAACTTTGGACAATGTTAAGTACCATAGTTTTAAATCTTGACATGTTTGGTATCTATTTACTCAATGCAACATCATCTTTTATATTCATCATCTTTTATATTTTACCAAAAATTGTGTATTATATTGTGTTTGTATGCACTAAAATTCAAATGTATTTTTCCTGAAAATTTGCACTTGATAAACAAATGTGCAAATATCATGCAACATAAACAATTGCAACAACAACCATTTTATTTTTCAGGGCCTCTACTTTCACAAAATGTATAATGTTTGGGTGTCCAAGTAATTGTCTACCAAAAAAAAAATGCTGATTTTAACAAGTATGTGAAAAATATCAGCATCAAGTGGTTAAAAACACCTTGCTATAGCTTAGGACAGTGAAAATGGTTTACATAATGTAATATTGAAGAGTTCCGCATCATCAGCCAGCAATGTTGGTAAAAACAAAGCAGTTTTAATACTCAAAAGGAAAACAAAAACAGATTGATTGCAGCTCAAAACAAAATAAAACAGTCCACACTGCTGTACTGTAGGTAGGTAGAGTTTTATGCTGCTCCAATCGGGAGGGTTAGTGTTAAATGTCATTCCCGGTTCTTTCTTGAAGGGCTGTCCTGGGACCAATCTCCTGGTTCTGTGTGTTATAAAAGGGACCCGAGGGGACTTAAGAACTACTGAATTTCTAAGGTTGCTGCTGTTATGCCCCGTAAACACGGTCGGACTTTGTTCGGACATTCCGACAACAAAATCCTAGGATTTTTTCCGACGGATGTTGGCTCAAACTTGTCTTGCATACACACGGTCACACAAAGTTGTCGGAAAATCCGATCGTTCTGAACGCGGTGATGTAAAACACGTACATCGGGACTATAAACGGGGCAGTGGCCAATAGCTTTCATCTCTTTATTTATTCTGAGCATGCGTGGCACTTTGTCAGTTGGATTTGTGTACACACGATCGGAATTTCCGATTTTGTTGTCGGAAAATTTTATATCCTGCTCTCAAACTTTGTGTGTCGGAAAATCCGATGGAAAATGTGTGATGGGGCCTACACACGGTCGGAATTTCCAACAACAAGGTCCTATCACACATTTTCTGTCGGATAATCCGACCGTGTGTACGGGGCATTACTGTTAATGGACTCCATCATGTTAGCCTGTTGGATATGCTGAGACTGGAATCCCAATGCACCTCCATCCTCAGGATCATTCTGCAGCCTAGGGGGATTGCTGGGGCTTGTGGTCCAGCCTGAAGATACAAATCCATCATGGCCAGATATTGACTCTTTCCTGTGCCAGTACGCTGATCCAGAAGTCTGAGTTAGGGAATAGTTTAGGGGAAGACTGTTGCCTTTGTTTAACTGTTATGCCACCTTATTCAAGTAAAGCTTTTGAAACTTTGCCTTTGCCTGGTCTGAAGTTACTTAAGGGGTGTAATACAAGTAACCGGCACATATAGTCTACAGTTTGGGTCACTAAGCACCTTGGGATATGAAGATAACGGTACAAGAGTTAATACTGCGTGAAGACACAAGTGGTTGCCAAGAGTAACTAAGGTTTCTCGTTCCACCTGTTGTAAGTGTGTACATGTTACAGTGGAATAGCTTCTAGCAGGAGGAGTTGTTGTTGACACTCACTCCGTGATCAGGTCCGTCTCCCATAGCAATAGGAGCAGATCAGCAACGCAGAGGTCCCCAGCCTGTACACAGATGGAGAGAGCATTGGCTCTGTATGTCCCTTCTAAATGCATCAGTGGCCGTGTTGGTGTATATTTACTTTGAGAGAGTTTAAGAGTTCAATCATTTGTTCAAGGAAAGGTACCCCATGTGTGAGGCAGTGAACCTCTCCAAAGTACCTAGAGTAGCCCATACGAACTCACCCTGGGGTAGGCTTCTTGTGTGATCCTTGCTTGGTGCCCAACGAGGAGGGAAACATGGAGGATGTGGCAACCACCCCATCACCCTACCCCCCTACAGGTAGAATTTAGGAAACAGCGATCACAGGTCAATTGGCTTCAGTATAAATCACACAAATAGGAAGCATAAGGGGAATACAAACATACTAAATTTCAAAAGAGCCAACTTCCCTAAACTACGAACCTTGCTAGAAGACATGAATTAGGATAAAATCTTAGGAACAAAGAACACAGAGGAGACATGGGTTTGCTTTATGAGCATATTAAATAAGGGCATTATCCAATGCATCCCATTGGGTAATAAATTTAAAAGAGCCAACAAAAGTCCTGGATGGCTTAAAGTGGAGTTCCAACCCAAAAAAAACTAGTAATGTGTTTAAAAAAAATAAAAAAATAAACATTTGGAGAATTTTTTTTTTTTTTACTCACCTCTAAATGCCTGTTGCTAGGGGGTCCCTTGTAGTCTGCCTCCTTTGGTGCCTGGGCTCCTGACGTCACTTCACTCGGCGCAGGAAGGGAGATTGCCTCTCCACCCTCCCTCCTGTCAATCATCTGGGACACGTGACCAGTCCCGGATGATTGCGGGGCCAGTGACAGCGCGCGGCGCGGCTCACGCATGCGCAATGGTTGCCCACAGTTAGAATGCCAGCGCCGCTGAGCGGAGGGGGGGACAAGCGGGGCTTCGATCCCCCACATCGCTGGACCCTAGGACAGGTAAGTATCCAATTAAAAGTCAACAGCTGCAGTATTTGTAGCTGCTGACTTTTAATTTTTTTTTTTTTAAATGGGAACCCCACTTTAACTCCAATGTAAAAATGCATATAAAAGCAGATGGGGAAGGAATTCAAAAAATTCAAGGTTGAGGGATCATCATCAGCATTCAGACTTTATAAAGAATGCAACAAGAAATGTAAGGGTGCAATTAGGGTGACTAAGATAGAACACGAAAGACACATAGCGGAGAAGAGCAAACAAAATCCCAATAAATTCTTTAAGTATGTAAACAGTAAAAAAGGAAGACAGACCATATTGGCCCCATAAAGAATGGGGAAGGACAGCTGGTTACAAAGGATGGGGAGATGGCAAATGTATTGAATTTATTCTTCTCCTCAGTCTTCACGAGGGAATCAAGGGGCTTCAGTAACCAAAACTGTAGTGTTTATCCTCATGACACATGACAGGAAGCACCTCCATAGTTAACAGAGGACAGAATTAAAATTAGTCTTGGGAAACTTAACATTAATAAATCACCGGGACCAGATGGCTTGCACTTGAGTATACTTAGGGAACTCAGTCAAGTAATTGCCAGACCATTGTTCCTAATTTTTACTGACAGTCTACTGACTGGAATGGTACCAGCTGATTGGAGAAAAGCGAATGTAGCACCAATATTTAAAAAGGGCCTAAAATACATCCCTGGGAATTACAGACCAGTTAGCCTAACATCAATAGTATGCAAGCTCTTGGAGGGGATGATAAGGGACTATATACAAGATTGTAGTGAGAATGGTATCATTAGCAGTAATCAGCATGGATTCATGAAGAATCGTTCTTGCCAAACCAATCTATTAACCTTCTATGAGGAGGTGAGTTGCCATCTAGATAAAGGAAGGCCCGTAGACGTGGTGTATCTGGATTTTGCAAAAGCACTTAACACAGTTCCGCATAAACGTTTACTGTACAAAATAAGGTCCGATGGCATGGACCATAGGGTGAGTATATGGATTGAAAATTGGCTACAAGGGCTAGTTAAGAGGGTGGTGATAAATGGGGAGTACTCTGAATGGTCAGCGGTAGGTAGTGGGGTCCCCCAGGGTTCTGTGCTGGGATCAATCCTATTTAATTTGTTTATAAACGACCTGGAGGATGGGGTAAGCAGTTCAATTTCTGTATTTGCGGATGATACTAAGCTAAGCAGGGCAATAACTTCTCCGCAGGATGTGGAAACCTTGCAAAAAGATCTGAACAAATTAATGGGGTGGGCAAGTACATGGCAATGAGGTTTAATGTAGAAAAATGTAAAATAATGCATTTGGGTGGCAAAAATATGAATGCAATCTATACACTGGGGGGAGAACCTCTGGGGGAATCTAGGATGGAAAAGGACCTGGGGGTTATGGTAGATGATAGGCTCAGCAATGGCATGCAATGCCAAGCTGCTGCTAACAAAGCAAACAGAATATTGGCATGCATTAAAAAGGGGATCAACTCCAGAGATAAAACGATAATTCTTCCTCTCTTCAAGACTCTGGTCCAGCCGCACCTACAGTTTGCTGTCCAGTTCTGGGCACCAGTCCTCAGGAAGGATGTACTGGAAATGGAGCGAGTACAAAGAAGGGCAACAAAGCTAATAAAGGGTCTGGAGGATATTAGTTATGAGGAAAGGTTGCGAGCACTGAATTTATTCTCTCTGGAGAAGAGACGCTTGAGAGGGGATATGAATTTATAAATACCATACTGGTGACCCCACAATAGGGATAAAATTTTTTTGCTGAAGGAAATTTAACAAGACATGAGGCCACTCATTAAAATTAGAAGAAAAGAGGTTTAACCTTAAACTATGTAGAGGGTTCTTTACTGTAAGAGCGGCAAGGATGTGAAGTTCCCTTTCACATGCGGTGGTCTCAGCAGGGAGCATCGATAATTTAAGAAAACTATTAGATAAGCACCTGAATGGCCACAACATACAGGGATATACAAAGTAATACTGACATATCATCACACACATAGATTGGACTTGATGGACTTGTGTCTTTTTTCAACCTCACCTACTATGTAACTATGTATATATTTTGCAGAATGCCTATCATGCCATCACCAGGTATAGGACCTCATATATGGAGTTTTCAATGCAAAAGAGAGTGGGCTTCACATATAGTAATACAAAATATTTATACTGAAGTATAAAATAACATTGATTTTCAAAGTTTCATTTATTTAGGTGTTTTTTTTGTTTTGTTTTTCATATGAATAGCTGACCGAGAAGAATACTTTAATAAACTGTGAAGAAATATCCAGAGAAAAACAAAGAAAAATATTATGTTCAGCCGAGGGAGAATCAATCATAAAAACACAGCGGGATTACTCTAGTGATGTGGAATGACGCATTACATGCCAGCTCTATAGAATTTCACTGGAGTCTTTAATATAGTGTCTTGGATAAAGTGTCAAACCTCTTAGTAATGTGTCATACCGAGTCATCGCTGCCATACCTGCCATAATGTATACTGTATGTACAGTTTTAGAATAAAGAAGCTGCTATACCTGTTTGCATATTAAAGCAGTATTAAACCCAAAACCAAAAATGTAATATATTGCAACTTATCAATCATTTGATGTGCTGGCTGCATTCATTTTCTTTTTAGGCTGTTTCCGCTCTGTTTTCACCTGGTGATCTGGCCAGTAACACACCTCCTGAAATTGAGCTTGAACTCTAGCTAAGGCTGGGTTCAAACCTATGCAAATTGGATGCGAGTTTCACTGCATCCAATTCGCATAGCAGAAGAATGTGACCGGCTTTCCATGGAACCGGTTCACATATCTCCGGGGCAACTGCGGAGTGCACAGCACAGTCTTTGGCTCAGTTTCAGAGCCGAATTCAGGCAAAGATTTGGCCCTGATTCATCCCTGAAATGGGGGAACAGGGACGCACAGCGTTCCTGTGCGATCCACAGCCGGTTTCAGTGTGAACTGAGCCTAATACTTTATAATCAGTTACAGCAAACAGTATTTTCCCTTTTGGGTTAAAGGTTTTACATAAATAAACAAAACTGATCAATTTAAAGAGGAGCTCCAGGTTCCCCCAAAAAATTAAAAGTCAGCAGCTACAAATAATGTAGTTGCTGACTTTTAATATAAGGACACTTACCTGTACAGGGATCCAGCGATGCCCTCACCCAAATCAATTCTTTAATTGGCTTTGGTTGCAGGCATCGGCATAGTAAGTAGGAAAAACAGGAAGTAAGGCCTTGCAGCTTCAAGACAGGTTCCTACTGCACATGCACAAGCTGTGCTGTGCCTTGTGAATAGTCCCGTAGTCTCCTGGGACCTGTGATGCGTCCCAGAAGACTGTTGGGTAAGGAGGGGTGAACTTTCAGCTCAGATCTTAATGAAGATCTGAGCTGGAAGTGGAAGTGTACCTGTCAAATACTGCTTTAAGCTGTTCAAATGTCTATGTTCATTCACAAAAGTTCTTGTGCATCACAAAAGCTTTTCTGATCAAAAATGGAAATCTGTATAAGTATTATCAGGCAGTCTGTTTAGGATCGATTGGTGACAACATGGAGACTTAAAAATATGACCGAGCCTGGAGCAGGCACAGAGTAATGTTTTGTTACATAGAGCCATGGTGTTATGGAGCTTCCACCCTGTATCAAGAAATATCCATTGATTAGGCCAACACTGCGTCAATGCTTCAGGCTTTTCTCTAAGGGCAAACTCTCATCAATAGAATCTCCATTATTCCCCATTTTGGGGAATCCACAATTTGTCCCGAGGTATGGCAGGGAACCTTTGAAGCTCTTATGGAACAGGGGATATACCAGGCATCTAATTTTTTGGGATCAGGAGACTGGCCCACATTCCAGGAGCTGTCATCTGAGAATGGTACCTTTCAATTGGATTTCCGGCGAACAGCCCAATTAAGACATTTCTTATACACTTTAAATACCTCTGATAGTTATAAGCGTAATCTACTTCCATTTGAAGAATACTGTATTGAGAGAGGACCCCTCCCTCATAAAATCTTTAGGATGTATGCCTTGTTGGCTGTACCTCAGGAGGATTTCCAGCTGCTGTTTTTCCAAAAATGAGAGTTGGACTTATACTGAGATACAGTGTAACAATATAATACATTTTATTTTTTTAATCCTCGGTTTGTACAAAAATACAAGAAACAAACTTCAAGATTCTTTCTCAATGGTATCGAACCCTGGTCCTTCTTCATAAATACCTCCCAGGTTACTCTGATGGATGTTGGCGATGTCAGGAGTATGGGATGCTATTACATATTTTTTGGTCATGCCATAGAATTAAGGGTTACTGGAGGGAGGTCCAAAGGATCATTCAAAAATGTTGTGATTACCAATTCCCTCGAGGACCCAGCCTTTTTTCTGTTGCATGACTTTAACCACTTGACCACTGGGCACTTAAACCCCCTTAATAACCAGACCAATTTTCAGCTTTTGGTGCTCTCACATTTTGAATGACAATTACTCAGTCATGCAACACTGTATCTATATGAAAGTTTTGTCCTTTTTTTCACACAAATAGAGATTTCTTTTGATGGTATTTAATCACCGCTGGGTTCTTTATTTTTTGCGCTATAAAAGAAAAAAGTGAGAAAAATCTGTAGAAAAATGCATTTTCCTCGTTTCTGTTATAAAATTTTGAAAATTAGTAATTTTTCTTCATATATTTTGGCCAAAATTTATACCGCTACATATATTTGGTAAAAATAACCCAAATTGGTGGATATTATTTGGTCTTTGTGAACATTATAGAGTCCAAAAGCTGTGGTGCCAATATCTGAAAATTGATCACACTTGAAGTACTGACTAAATTCTTGAGACCCTAACATGCCAGAAAAGTACGAATACCCCCCAAATGACCCTTTTTGGAAAAAAGACATTCCAAGGTATTTGGAAAGATGCATGGTGAGTTTTTTGAAGTTGTCATTTTTTTCCACAATTCTTTGCAAAATCAATTTTTTTTCTTTTTTTTTTTTTGTTCACAAAATTGTCATATTAGCAGGTTATTTCTCACACACAGCATATGCATACCACAAATTACACCCCAAAACACATTCTGCTATTACTCCCGAGTATGGCGATACCACATGTGTGAGACTTTTGCACAGCGTAGCCACATACCGAGACCCAACATGCAGGGAGCACCTTCAGTCGTTCTGGAGCACCCAGGCCAATTCTGACATTTCTCTCCTACATAAAAAAATCATCATTTATTTGCTAGAAAATTACATAGAACCCCAAAACATTATGTATGTTTTTTAACAAAGACCCTAGAGAATACAATGGCGGTCATTGCAACTTTTTATCTCGCATGGTATTTGCGTAGCAATCTTTGGAAAAAAAACAGTTTTGTGCTTTAAAAAAAAAGAAACAGTAAAGTTAGCCCAATGTTTTTGCATAATGTGAAAGATGAAGTTACGCCGAGTAAATAGATACCCAACATGTCACCTTTCAAAATTGCACAAGCTTGTGGAATGGTGCCAAACTTCGCTACTTAAAAATCCCCATAGGCGATGCTTTAAAATTTTTTACTGGTTACATGTTTTGAGTTACAGAGGAGGTCTAGGGCCAAAATTATTGCTCTCTCTCTACCGATCGCAGCAATACCTCACATGTGTTGTTTGAACACCATTTTCATATGTGGGAGGGACTTACGTATGCTTTCGCTTCTGCATGCGAGCACACGGGGACAGGGGTACTTTACATTTTTTTTTTTGTTCATTTTACTTTATTTATTTTAGTTTGATGCTTTTTTTCCCCCAAAAAATTTTTTGATCACTTTTATTCCTATTACAAGGAATGTAAACATCCCTTGTAATAGGAATATGGCATGACAAGTCCTCTTTACAGTGAGATATGGGGTCAATAAGACCCCACATCTCACCTCTAGGCTGGGAAGCCTGAAATTAAAAAAAATTAAAAAAAGATCCTGGCTTCGATCGTAGAGGTGAGTCGGTAGAAGTACCGGAGGGCGGTGGGAGGGGGGGGATGTCCCCTCTCTCCTCCCATAAGAATGATCAGGCAGTGGAACAGCCGCTATGATCATTCTTATGGTGTAGGGAATCGCTGGCTGAAAAAGCTGATATCTGAATGATGCCTGTAGCTGCACCCATCATTCAGATATCCCCGCACAAAGTCAAGGACGTCGTATGACGGATGGCGGGTGGGAAGTGGCCAAAGTTGTCCATTTATACAATATTTCGAACACATAGCATGTACATACCAAAAATGACAACCCAAAATAGATTCTCCTACTCCTCCTGAGTACGGCGATACCACATGTGTGAGACTTCCACAGCCTGGCCACATACAGAGGCCGAGTACAGCTGAGTATGGCCGAGTATGGCTGAGCATGGCTGGGTATGGCTGAGCATAGCTGGGTATGACTGAATATGGCTGAGTATGGCAGGGTATGGCTGAGTATGGCAGGGTATGGCTGAGTATGGCAGGGTATCGCAGGGTATCGCCGAGTATGACTGGGTATGGCAGAGTATGGCTGGGTATCACTGAGTATCGCAGAGTATGGCTGGGTATTACAGAGTATAGCTGGGTATTGCAGAGTATGGCTGGGTATCACCGAGTATTGCAGAATATGGCTGGGTATAGCTGGGTATGGCAGGGTATGGCAGTGTATTGCGAGGTATGGCAGAGTATTGCAGGGTGTGGCAGAGTATTGCAGCGTATTGCAGAGTATTGCGGGGTATTGCAGAGTATTGCAGGGTATTGCAGGGTATTGCAGGGTATTGCAGAGTATTGCACAGTATTGTGGGGTATTGCAGAGTATTGCACAGTATTGCAGGGCATTGCAGAGTAGTGCAGGGTATTGCAGAGCATTGAGGGATGGCTGAGCATGGATGGGTGGATGGCAGTTGTCACAGAGCAGCGCTGTGGGCACTACAGATCCAGCCCACAGCGCTGCTGCCATCCGATCTTTCCCCCTCTCCGCTCACAGTGTACCGATCGGTACAGAGAGGGGAGAAGAGGTACCGGTGTCATTTGGCGGAGCGATCACGGCGGTCACGGATGTTCTCAGCGGAATTCTAGCTGGACGTCACTGTACGCCCTCCCAGAGTTAAGCAACCGCCCTGTAGCCTTCATTCCAGAGGCAGCTCTCTAATTAGGCAAATTAGGCGATCGCCTTAGGCCTCGCACTCATAGGGGCCCCGCGACCACCTAATTTGCCTGACCCGTGTGTGTGAGTGGCAGGGATTATCTCCCGGTCAGTGTCCCCAAGCTAGAGGGATGAGCGAACATTACAGCGCTGCTATATGACCAGCGCCGCACCGACCTGAAGTCTCCTCTCTCTGCCTCCCTCTGCACTCTCCAGCGCCCCCTCTCTCAGTGTCCTCAAAGCCCCAGGGCTGCCTGAGGACAGATTATAGAGGCAGAGCTGTCGGCCGCTGCTGAACCCAGGAGGGATGGATGCAAGCAAGGACATGCAGGAGTTTGTTTTGTCAGGTGTGGAGGGAGGTGAGCAGCTCCGCACTGCTCTCATATACTTACTACCCCCCACATACACTCCGCACTGCTCTCATATACATACTACCCCCCACATACACTCTGCACTGCTCTCATATACATACTACCCCCCATACACTCCACACTCCTCTCATATACATACTACCCCCCACATACACTCCGCACTGCTCTCTTATACATATTACCCCCCATACACTCCACACTCCTCTCATATACATACTACCCCCCACATACACTCCGCACTGCTCTCATATACATACTACCACCCACATACACTCCACACTCCTCTCATGTACATACTACCCCCCACATACACCCTGCACTCCTCTCATATACATACTACTCCCCACATACACTCTGCACTCCTCTCATGTACATACTACCCCCATACACTCCTCACTGCTCTCATATACATACTACCCCCCACATACATTCCTCACTGCTCTCATGTACATACTACCCCCCCACATACACTCCACACTCCTCTCATGTACATACTACCCCCCACATACATTCCTCACTGCTCTCATGTACATACTACCCCCCCACATACACTCCGCACTCCTCTCATATACATACTACCCCCCACATACACTCCGCACTGCTCTCATGTACATACTACCCCCCAACATACACTCTGCACCCCTCTCATGTACATACTATCCCCCAACATACACTCTGCACCCCTCTCATGTACATACTACCCCCCGACATACACTCTGCACCCCTCTCATGTACATGCTACCCACTGTCATACCCTCCATTTTCCTCTCCTACACATGTTTACCACCAATGTACAATGCCATCATAATAGCATCATGGACAAAGTAATGCACTGGGGCCCCTACTAGGGGGATAGTGACCTGTGGCATACACAGCGCACCGCAGAAAACAGTGAGTGTGGCTAAATTATGCTACATATTGGGCATGGCTTTTTGGTCTGATTAGAAATTTTAGTCTGATTTTATCTATTTTTTTTACAATTTTTTTAAAAACAAAAATTATGTTTTTTGGTGAGAGTTTTTTGGTTTCTTTGGTGAGATATCAGGGGTCTAAACAGACCCCTGAAGTCTCACTTTTGACACAGAGAAAGGGACTGAGAACACACATTCCCCAGTCCCTTTCTCTGTAGCCTCAGCTGCACTGCAAATGAATGAACAGGAGACAGAGGCTCCTGTTAATTCATAAACTGAAGCTGAGAAAACACAGTTTACAGTTTACTATGCTTCAGTTATGAATGAACACAGTGAGTGATCAGTACCGATCACTCACTGTGTTAATTTAGAAAGGCTGGTAAATGACATATTTACCAGCCCCTTTTCCTGAAGATCCTCCAGTCTGCGGGAGAGAAGAGGAGGGAAGCCGGCAGCGCTGGCGATTATTTATCACTTTAATAATTTATCCCATTATGGGCATGAGTGGGGCCTCATGTATAAGTTTTGCCTAAGGCCTCACAAAGCCTAGAGCCGCCTCTGCTTCATTCAGCTATGGGCTGGTTGTTAAGCGGTTAAAATACCAGTCAAGACAAAAATACTATTCTGTGCCACCTTCTGAATGCAGTGAGATTCTGTATTCCTCTTAGATGGAAAAAGACACAACCACCTTCAGTGGGCATGTGGCTCAGGAAGGTGGAAGAGTTGAATCGTTTGGAAAACTTGGTTTGGACAGGAAGGCAGAAACAAGAGAAATATAAAGAAACATGGTCTCTCTGGAACTCCTTTATCAACTCAGAGAAGGGAAAGACTCTCATCGATGGGAATCCGGATGGCTGAAAGAAGGAGAGAATTATATCCTTCAGTTAGATTTCGGGATGGAGTATTGCATGCATTTACGTTTTTTTTTTTTTTTTCTTTCTTTCTCTCCCTGTGAGAGGGGATGAGTGTTAATATTTATTCCATGGGAATTTCCATATGTACCTATGCATCTGAGGGACCCCAAATTTGGGGTCAGGGTTTTCCATGTACATGACCAGGGGTGAGGATTTTTTTTTTGAATAACAAGATGATATGTTGTGAGCAAAGTGGTTATAACTCTTTGGACAGGAGATTAATGTTTTGTTATTATTATTATTATAGCTGACTGTGCTATTATGGAAAATCTTTTTTCTTTTTTTTTTTCTTTGTTGTTTTTTTCTTTTGAAACAAATAAAAACACTTAAAAACAGCAAAATTTAGTTTCTGCACCTCAGGTAAGTACATTTTTGAGAGGTACTCATCAGTGCAATATATTGCATACCTGACAAAAGGAACCTCAGAAACATTTTAATTGTGCTTCATCTGATATTCTTGTCAACACTATGGACACAATGGAAAAACTACTCAGAAGCTTGTGCTTTGCGAAGATAGTTATCAACCATTTAATGGAGGGTAACTAGCCATTTTATGATAGTCAACTCTCACATAGCTATAAACATATATATCACAATTTTTCTAAACATATTACAGAAACTTATATTTAGTGAATGATGCCTCTGGTTTAAAATTCTGCAAACTCAAACGTTTCAAACTTTGCAGTGAATCCTATTGTATATGGCTGGGGGGGCGCAATCAAAATGATATGGGGTGTTGGGCACTGCCTTGGGGGACATTTAACAAAGCAAAAAAAACTTTTTTTCTTAATTGCCATACAGTATAACAATCATCACATTGACACTGTACTCTGGGATCACATATTTTGGATGATTTTTCATTTATTTTTACATTTATGTTGACTTAAACACAGCAGCAGCATCCTATTCTGATTCCTTTGAACTTAAAAAAAAAAAGCAAATTTTGCATTGTTTTGGCTCAGACACCACAGCTTTTGCAGCTAGCAGTTGCAGACTTGAATTGACCAGTGGAGGTAGCAGCCATAACAGATACAAAAAAAGCTACACAAAGGTTTCATCTTAAAAAGCTGGAGGCATGGGTGGGATGTGATTGAGACCAGACACGCTTCACAGGAACTCTGTCCATCCACCAACAAAAAAAAATCCTCCTGAACTTTAACATTTCGAATGACCTACCCTTGGCTTCTACCCCTGTGCTACTTAGGGAGCTGTACGAATACCCACCAAATGCAAATCTGTCACATGACAACTTCAACACCAGTTATCCTGCTCCAGCACCACATGTGCACCTACCTTCTGTTACACAAGCAACACAAGCCTTGTGCATTAGTGTGCAGACACTTCCACATGGCTGACTCAGTGTTCCCTCATGGGCCATTTTTATCGGGTTTCTCTCCACCACAGGAGGCAGCTAAAACTTTCACCTTCCTGAAAAGCTGCAAATCCTCCCTAATGAAGTGTATTGACCACATAATGGTGGTCAACACCATGACTTAGACAAGCTTTGAGTTAGGCTTACAGAGGTTGAATGCTGGGTGTTTGCAAAGGAAGATACTACTATTACTCGGGGCTCCTGCCTTAAGGGATGACAAAGAAAAGTTCAACAAAGGGTAGAAAACGTAGAAGGCACAGAGATTCGCCTACATAGCAACAGTTAAAGGCTAGGCCTACCATAAGGTGCAGACAGCCCCCACCCAGAGATATTTTCTGAGCAAATTTTCAAACACATCTTGAAGATTAAAAACAGCCATTACTGCAATAAGAGATTACATAGCTTATACTCTAACCAGACGTTATGGCTGAGATCCAGCAGCAACTTAGTCTCCTCACTGATGCCTGGAGGTGGCTGAAAGGCATCCTGTATAGTATGCTATATCCTAAAAGTTACATGTGAGCTATAAAAATTATAAGTTCTTTGCCACACCAGTCAAAGCCAGTGACTGGTTAGATGGACTACAGTAAGATCACCATGTTTTGTCTTTGCCTGCAGTGCCAGGCCTTCCTGTCCCCCTCATGATATCTGACATTCTGCTGTGCTACTCATGGACAAGACTTAAATAAACCACAGTAAATCTTTATGCTCCCAGGTGGGGCACATGCCTGAGATGTCATCCTGACCTACCTTGGGTATATCCCATCTATCTTTATCACCTGTGATATTTTGTATCCACTTTATTTCAGCTAGCCAAGCATGCAGCTCTTGAGCTATGGCGCATGCTGCTGTGCCTTCCTAAACACTCCCTAGATTTTTTGTTTCATAGTCCTGCTGTTTGGAACTTTTTTTTTTTTCTGGACTAACCTATGCATCTAGCCCTTGAGCAAGAACTTTAGGGTTGACTTTACACTTGATTCGTTACAGTTATGGGTATAAAATGCTCTTGAGATAAAACTTGGTGACATTGCAGCAGGCTACCCTAAACCACAGGGGAATGTTTGGCAAATGTTATGCACAGAAAGTTCTGTTTGTTTTTCAAGTTTGCCCTGCTTAGTGGATGCTATATCTTGTTACCTTTGAAGGGCGGCCCCCAGGCAGAGTGGTCATCTGGAACTCTGCAGGGGCATTGGATATTCCTGCCCCCTTCCCTTTTCTTGAATTTTCTTTGCTTAAAGTCTGGGGCAGTTTAGGGGGATTGTTGGCCATTGATTGATATTTTCACCACGTCTACTGATCTTGAGTTGATGTCCTGGAATGTCATAGTCTCAGTTCCAAAATGTAATGGTTGGTAGTAATGCAATTTATCAAGCACATGTGAAATTTCTCCAGGAGTCACACATTATTGGGACCAAGAAACTAGCTCTGAACAAGCCCTGACTGCTAAAAGTTATTCATTCTTCTAACTCTGTAGACACTAGGGATGTAGCCCACTTAAATAGTAAAGACTTGTCATGTACATTATATTATGTGATGATGAACCCCAGAGGCATATATCTGGCTGTAGTTTGGACTCTTAGGTGATTTAATTATACTTTTGGTAATATCTATGTCCTTCCTTTGCTTCTCAAATCCTATACACTTGACCTTAATAAGCCATCCACCTGCGTTCCTAGACTAATCTTGAATTTTGTCTCCACCGCGGCCGGCTTTTCCAACTTGTGGTGTTCTGAGCACACACAGCTACATGCTTGGAAAGCAGGAAGACTCTTCATGATGGATCTGATGACTTTTTTCACGATGGATGCACTTTTAACCATCACGTGCCTATTGATGACTTCATACATGTGAGTTGCCTGTGTATATGTGATTCAATAAATTGCTTTTGACTTCTACACCCAGAGGCCCCTCTATCCTTGTGCTTTCTCTTAGATATTTGGAACTTGGTTTCAGTTCCCCCTGAAGGCAGCCCCGCTTGTGGATTCCCCACCATCATCCCTCCTTCCCCTGTTTTCATTATGGACTTTTATGGACTTATCATTACTCCCCCCCCCTATCTTTATATAGTGTTATTTACACATAATAACCTTTTAAATCTACTGTTTTGCATTTTATGATGTTTTTACTCAATTTTTCCAGTTTTTGCGCCTTTACTTGCCTATTGTGACCTTAATAAGGTACTGTTGTACTATCTGTACACACTTGACTATCTACAGTTAACCAATGTTTGGTGCTGGAAGCATCCAGAATTCATATGCCTTTTGGTTGCCCTGACATCTTTCCACAAGATGTAGCAGTCACATGTGTGCTAGAGGGAATCTCTGACCACTTATGAAACTGCTGTTTAGGGTAGGCCTGGCAGCTTTCTGTCCCTCTTAGACCCCTTTCATACTGAAGGTGCTTTTCAGGCATTTTAGTGCTATAAATAGCTAAAGCACCTGAAAAGCACCTCTCAAGCCTCCCCAGCGTGAAAGCCGGAGTGCTTTCACACCGGGGTGGTTCGCTTGCAGGACCGAAAAAAAAATCCTGCAAGCAGTGTCTTTGGGGCAGTGCGGGAGCGGTGTATACATTGCTCCTAAACCACCCCTGCCATTGAAATCAATGGGCAGAGCTGCCGAAGTGCCTTCAAAGCGCTTCAGCAGCGATGCTTTGCAGGCATTTTCAACCCTTTCCTCGGCCGCTAGCGGGGTTAAAAACCCCCCGCTATTGGGCAAAAAGCGCCGCTATAACAGCGGTAAAGCAGCGCTTTACCGCTAACTCGGCCGCGCTAGCATTGTGAAAGGGCTCTTAGAGGTTTCAGCCTGGCTGGATCTGGGAACCGCTTATTGGGAACCAAATACAGACCCGTGTGGTTCATTACTAGGGCACTAACAAAGACTCAGGGAAGAATTGGCTCCACCCTCAGAGACTTATTCGACAATACACATCTGGGTTCTCTCCCACAATCCCTGTATCAGTTGCAAACAGTCCTTATCCCCACAGTGGAAAGGACCCTCTAGACTGTAAATCATACTGTCTCTTGGCTTTGTGAAAATTGGATTTTAAAATCCCTCCAAAAATGACAAACGTTAACATCAGGAGGCTTTTTTACCAATTTCCAAATTCCTCATATAATAAGGAATACAACAAAAATGTAAGCCTCTGATAGATCAAATAAGTATAAATTGTGGGGGTACATCATCCTGACTACAATGGTTATAGAAAACTAGGGGCAACCTCCCCAGAGGGGAAAGAATAGACTATCTTGGTACCCAAAAATTTACAAGAACAGGATAAAAATTGAATTTTTATTTTATACAAAAATGTTAAAAGGAAACACATATCTACATACATGAATAAAAAGCATCAGTTATATTAACATCTTCAGAATGTGCGTTATTTCAAGCTGATATTGCTGGTAAATTAGTGTCTTTAGATCGAGCTGAGGGCATAAGATGTAATCAATCCTCAGTGTACAATAAAAACCTATACATGTTTCACGGAAACAACTGCTTCTTCGGGAGGAATTATATAAAGTAGCATCTGTAACAAAAACAATGGAGCAAAATAACAGGCTAGCAAAAGTGTATACACATAACGGTAATGAGGGGAAAAATGGTCGAGTTGCTTACCCAGGAGGAACCAGCATTCAGTGACAGCAAGAGCAAGGGCACCCGACGGTATTCCCCCATGGCGGGCACGGGGGGGTAAAGAGTGAGCATACACACCAATAAGTTGCTTAGATACTGAAAATAGAAATTATATTTCATAACCAGCGGGTAACTAGCCATTATACATCCCAGTCTATATAAAAAAGGAGAGCCAAAAGCAGCAACTAGGGAGAGGTATAAAGAAGAAATGCCTCTTTATACCTCTCCCTAGTTACTTCCTTTGGCTCTCTTTCGTTTTAGAATTCAAATCATTTTCTAATTCGATTTGAATTCAAAATAGACAAAATAGAATAGAAATAAGAAAAGAAAAGAATAGAATAAAACAGAACAAAATAGAATAGAAAAGAATAGAATAAAATGGAATGCATATAATCATCTTCTGAAATTCGAATTCCAAATAGAATAAATTTGAATAGAATAGAAAATGAAATAATAAAATAGAAAAAATAATAGAATATAACAGAATAGAACAGAATTAAATAGAATATAACTGATTCCCAAAATTTGAATAAAACAAATTAAAATAGAATAAGAAATTAAAAAATAGAATAGAAAAGGCAAAATGATAGAATATAACTATCTTCCAAAATGTGAATTTCGAATAAAATACATTTGAATAGAATAGAAAATAAAAAAATAAATTACAGCAGAAAAGAATAGAATAGAATAAAATAGAAAGAATATAACCATTTTCCGAAATTGGAAAAGAATAAATTCGAAGTCAAATAGAATTGAAAATAATAGAATAGAATAGAAAAAACAATAGAATAGAATAGAACCATCTTCCGAAATTTGAATTTGGAATAGAATAAATTCAAATTTGAATAGAATAGAAAAGAGTATAATAGAAAATAAATGACTAGAATATAATAGAAAAAGCAATAGAATAGAATGGAATAGAAAAAATATAACCATCTTCCAAAATTCCAATTTCGAATAGAATAAATTGAATGGAATTTGATTTGAATTTCTGAATTTGGCCGAATTGAGTTCAGTTCCACTGAATTTGGAAAATTCTAATCAAATTCGAATAAACAAAACACATTCCGAAAATGAATAAAATGAGTTTAACTAATTTAACGAAACAAATTTATCTAAACTAAACTAAACAAACGTTTTCGTTCTGCACGTGTCTAGCTATTAACTGAGGGATCAAGTACCATTGCTTTTAATGGGACTGCCTCTCACAGCTAATCGTGGGAATCCCCACTGGGGTTCTCGCATGTAATCAGACTGCGGATGCATTTGCAAGTGTGAATGGGCTCTAATACAGACCATTTAAGCAAAAGGCAGTCAAACTAAGGGCAAGCTGGGTGAGCAGCAGTTAAGCAAAGCAACAGCTGGTCCAAAGAAAAGCTGGTTCAATAACAGGAAGGCAAAGTTGAAGCAGGCCCAGCTGGATCAGCAATAGGTAAGCAGGGGTCACAAAAAAATAGCTGAAAACATCCAGCAAATTCTTAGCTCAATGCTGCTGCTTAAATACGATAAAACTTCCTCTAAAAAACACATACATAGAAACACTAAACCTCAAAGCTGTTTTGATCTAACAGTAGGATAAACATGAAAGAAAAGAAAATCCAATTTTAAAAAAAGACTGCAAGGGGACCCAGTAGCTGATCAGCACCTACAGTTTACAGCACCTAAACACACACACACACACAATTATAGTTCTAAAAAGGACTGTTGGATTGCTAAACTGTGAACACAAGTGGGTACAAAAGAATATGTAGTCCATCATGATGCAATCCACACCAACTTATTGCAATATAGTACTGTATGGCACATTATAGCAATTACCTTTCCCTACATAGACTGTTAGCTCTCCTTAACCACTTACCACTTACTGTCCAGCTATAGTACATAAATGGCTGTACGGGAGCAGCGCCGATGTGGGGGGAGAAGGGCCAATATGGGTGGACATACCCATATATCCTCCCACATCAAAAACTCATGCAAGGCTCACAGAGCCGGCACCAACAGCAAGCCCGATGATCACTGTGTGCCGCAGACACAGCAGATTACATGACCAGGTACAAGACCAATGAAATTAAGCTGTATTAGGTGGACTTCACTGGTAGGCTCAACAGGAAAACATCATAACTCTAATAATTAAATTCTTTTATAATTAAGTGCTGTAGAATATATTTTTAATGTGAAGCCAAAGTTCCAATCTAATGTTGTATGCTGGGTTCACATATATTTAGTGCGGGACACTATATGTGATTTGGATAGGAATCGCACCACATTTCCTATTCAAATCACACGTGATTCTTTGCAGTGCAATTTGAGCCTATTCATTTTGTATGGGTTCAAATTGGACCGCACAAAAAAGGTGTAAGCATTGCTCAGGATTTGCTGCGTTTCCCGCACCACATATATGTGAACCAAGTCTTACTGCCTTACTTACTGATTATATCTTGCACACTTGTGTAAGAGCAAAATATGGCCTAATAAAACAATGCACTAGCTGACAACCCATTGATAGCTTTTTCCATTCTGGACCTCTGAAACACAGAGTATGATGATACCAGCTATGACAGGACTCTGCAGTGTTCTTTTTACTATTAGCAACTGGATACTACATTGCCTTATATGGACCTGAGACTATCGATTTTTTTTTTCCACAAAGGAAGTGTGACTTACTCCTTTTCAAACTTTTTTCCTAATTGGCAATTAATATTGCTAAGTGTTGCTTCTTAATAGACATGTGTGGTTTGTTTTTTTCCGAATTAATATTCAGACAAATTTTTTGTTATTCGAAGATTCGGATATATTCGAATACCCAAATTTCAGTATAAACAAAGTATACCAAATGCTACGAATAATGAAACAAAATTTTGCCTGAATTTCTGAAATCCCAAATTTTAATTCTAATCAAATTTTACAATTCCATTTGAATTCGAACTGTAAACATATTTCTGAAATCAAAGACTTTTTGTGTTATTAGTACCATTTCGAAATTATGCTGTTTTTGTTAAGCCAAAGGTGATTTAAAGAGTCGTTTCAATCATTTGATGAAGATTTTTCTTTTGTTTGTTCACTTTGCCGCATTTGAATAAAAAAAAAAATAACATTTTCTATTCAACCAATTTGAAATTTATCGATTCTAATCTTTTGAATCTAAAAAAAAAATCGTTAAATTCGTAGAACATTCTAAAGAAGACCTAAAACGAATTCCGAATACGAATCCCAAATATGAATTGAACAAATTAACCGAGTTTAACGAAACTAAATAAATAGATTAACGGATCTAGACTAAACTAATTTTTTCATCATGCACATGTCTACTTCTTAATCCCAGTGGATTATACAAAGCGAGCCCCTATTTCTTCTTTCTTTATTATATTTTCTATTCACCATTATTTAATCCTGACAGAACTTTGTTTAATCATAAATAAAGCTCATCATAAAAATTCATACCAAAAAGCAGCAGGACATGCACAGAAAATGTGCAAAGTACAGTACCTGTATCAACCATTTGAAATGAAGAAAAATGGCAAAATGGATTATGTTTGGTAGTTAAGTAAATGTTGTGTCTGGAACTATTAATGAAATAAGGCCAATTGAATAATGATAAAATATTAGCATATCCTGTGAAGATAATAAATCCATGCTGAAAGGAGCAGACCATTATTTTATAAAACAAACAGGCCTGCAAGATTAAAGAAGTCATTGCTAGTTCAATTTCCACTAAGGGGACATTATTAAATGCCTCTCTCTAGCTGTTGTGCAAGCACAGCAATTTATTACATGTGGGTACACTTTATCACTATAGACAAAGCTGTAATCTTCAATAACATAAAATGAGGGGGTCAGGTGTTCTCTTCAAGATTCTCCTTGGATTTGCTGCGAATCTCAGCCAAGAAGTGAAAGCTTTCTGTCATTTGTCATCTCAATGAGGATTTTGGACTTCAGCTATACAATTTAATTTTTTAAAGAAAAATGACACTGCAGCCGGAGAGAAGGGACATTAATACTCACCTGTTTGGAAAGTCTGATAAAGTCCTTACCTTAAACGAAAGATTTACAACATTGATTTTCAGCAAAGACACCAATGCCACATAATGTTTGGTGGTAACCACTACTGCTTGCCATGTTTTATTCTCATTTACATTGAAGGATCAAGTACCAGATTCTTATAACAATAAGATATGGTTTCAGAGATTTTTAATTCTTGCAGGTACATTAGGATTACATAATCTACAGGGATAGTACTGGAGAGGAAGTCACAAATATTGACTTGGGCTTTGGGATTAACAGTTAGATTCATGTTAGGTTTAGATGTTAACGTGTATGTAGCACTTCCCCCGGAGGAGCCGCCTAATGTATATTTGGTTCTGTACTCTGTCTCTCAACCCCAAGAACAGTCCCAACCCCTCTGGCACACCTACTCTGCAATATTAGTGTGAAACTCAGCAGTAGATAGGAAACACAACTTTGATAAAACCAGAAGGTATGTTTACTAAGACAAAAGTGAAACAAAGATATATACATTCAATATAAAACATGTACGTCAGATGAAAATCTTAGTTTAAGTGACAGATTACTATTAATGATTCAGGGAAACACAGTGCAGTTAAACACAACAGAACCTCAGCTCACACTATTGATACCTATGTGAACAGGTAGTAGAGAGGCAGAGGACTGACCCTTTTGAGCTGTGTCAAAACTCTCCTCCCTGTACCTCAGCCCACAAGCCCACAACAAGGCAAATAAACATTTAACAAGAACAATTATAATCGTGGCTTGATTGGCTCCTTCTAAACAGAGCCCAGCTACCTGAAGGATCACCTTTATTAGGCAACAGTCTGTTGTGAAAGGATAAGGAAGAGCAAAAGGGGGTTAACAGTAACTCTGCAGTAAAGATGAATCTTGTGGTCTTCAGCTAGCACTTTAAGAAAACTGTAATCCTGAATGGTAGAACAAAGCACGTGAGCTGATATGAACGTAGCCAGAAGAGAATGCTGGATCTTCCTGTGTAAGCTAAACAGAAGGTGGCGCTGTGACTGTTTGCTCGAAAGGCATTGTATCCAGAGGAACTGTAAATACCAGCAGTATGGAATACACATGTCTGTATACAGTGTCAATGAGGTTAAGTGAATCTGTATCCTGTGGCATTATTGATACTAGCAAAGCAACAAAAACAGAGATGTCTGTATACAGCGTTCGTTATAGTATAAGAACTGACTTCCAATGGCACTACAAGTACCACTAAGCTGAACTGAATGACTGATGTCTGTGAAAGCAGTGTCTTAATGCAATTAGATGGGCTATGCCCGCTCACCACTCTGGACCCAGATACAGCTGGCGACAATGTAGGTGATGAAGAAGACTCTACCAGGAACTTTCTCTGTATCCTGGCTCTGGGAAATGGCGTCCACCGCGCCACGCTTCGGTCTACTTGGATCTGAAGTGCAGGCATCTCTGGATGACCTGGAACACCCCCCAGTCCACTGTAGGGAAGAAGCAATGTGGTCCACAGAGGTCCCTTTGGGTATAGCTGAACAGCTCCCCACTGTGTAGGCTGCAACTTAACAGCAGCTCACTGTTACACAAACCTCCTGCTGGCAGAGTCAAATGGCATCCCAAGAAAAAGACTTAGGCCTCAATCCATCCCTCTTATAGTCTGTTCTTCTCTCCTCTGCAGTCTGGAAGTTGAAGTCCATAAACAGTGAAATCCCAATGTAAAACTTGAGTTCTGGAACTACAATTTGCTGTATGCTTTGCTTCCTGGTATTTAGTCTGCTAGCAGGATGTGATGACACAGTCTTTGCTGTCACTAGCTCCCTGCTACATATATGTATGGACAAAACTTGTGTTTTAATTTTAGCCTAAGGGACTATTTTTTCTATATATTTTTTTATTATATGCTAAGTTTGACTTGCTCAGGTTTTGTGACTAATTTACTTTAAGAACAACACCATAATGTCTAACTTTTTCAGTGTTTCTTTGCTAAGTCATGCTCATCTGTCATTCTCCTATCCAGTGAGGGGTTAGGGGATAGGAGTTAAAACTCCTATCAGGTTAATTTTTGCTGCTGGTGTCCTGCTGGTGAGATTTCCCTTCCTGCCCTGGAGAATCAACAAGTGAACAGAATTCTTATCTAGGGATGAACCAAACACCCCCCTGTTCGGTTCGCACCAGAACTTGCGAACAGGCAAAAAATTTGTTCGAACACGCGAACACCGTTAAAGTCTATGGGACACGAACATGAATAATCAAAAGTGCTAATTTTAAAGGCTTATATGCAAGTTATTGTCATAAAAAGTGTTTGGGGACAACATGCCCCTTGTTGAAGCGGTTCAGGAAGACCTACAGAAGTTCACTGAGCATCCCATATCGAACGATCCAGCCTTCTTTCTGCTTCACGCTACCAATTCAGCTAGTAAAGTGTATAAAAAATCGCTGGTGCGTCACTTGCTGGATGCAGCCAAGGCGTGTATTCCCTTGTTGTGGAAGTCTACACAGCCCCCTTCCGTTGGTGCGTGGATTAGAAAGGTGGAGGACGTCAAGAGAATGGAGGATCTGATTTTGACAGCTAGACACCAAAATGAATTGTTCACCATGACTTGGTCCAGGTGGAACATGTTTATATTCTCTGATGAGGGTCAGACGCTCCTGGGAGGGAGCTTACCTGTCTAGTATGGACCACCTACGATATGTATCTGTCTGGGAACGGTATATAACATTTTCACCATGTGCCTGGCAGGTGACATGCGCAATAGCTGCCCCCCTCCCTCTCCTCTTCCCTATTGCTTCCTTCCCTCCTCCCCATTCCCTTACCATTACTCTTCTATACCCCTTACTTTTCTACCTCTTATTCTTTTGTCTTACATACTCTCTCCTTTCTCTCTATATCTTTTATATTATTGTTTAAATGAAAATAGAAAGCGGGGAGGGTTGGCCCCACTCACATATTCTTCATATTTTTTTTAAGGCTTCTTAGTATTATATAGCGGTTTAACAATAAATATGTAGATTTTGTTGTGCCTGAACATTACGGTATTGAACTATTGGAGGCTGCGTCCTCGAAAAGTAAAATATATGTATGCCTTATGTTAGTACAATGGAGCTACATCCTCTCTTGTTCATGAATAAACTTATAATTTGAAAAAGTGTTTGGGGACCTGGGTCCTGCCCCAGGGGACAAGGATCAATGCAAAAAAAAGTTTTAAAAACTGCCGTTTTTTTGGGAGCAGTGATTTTAATAATGCTTAAAGTGAAACAATAAAAGTGTAATATCCCTTTAAATTTCGTACCGGGGGGGGTGTCTATAGTATGCCTGTAAAGGGGCGCATGTTTCCCATGTTTAAAACAGTCTGACAACAAAATGACATTTCAAACGAAAAAAAGTCATTTAAAACTACTTGTGGCTATTAATGAATTGCCGGTCCGACAATACACATAAAAGTTCTTTGATAAAAACGGCATGGGAATTCCCCACAGGGGAACCCCAAACCAAAATTAAAAAAAAAAAATGATGTGTGGGGTCCCCCTCAAAATCTATACCAGACCCTTCAGGTCTGGTATGGATAGTAAGGGGAACCCCGGCCAAAATTTAAAAAAAAAATGGCGTGGGGTCCCCCTAAAAATCCATACCAGACCCTTATCCGAGCACGCAACCTGGCAGGCCACAGGAAAAGAGGGGGGAAGAGAGAGCGGCCCCCCTCCTGAGCCATACCAGGCCACATGCCCTCAACATTGGGAGGGTGCTTTGAGGTAGCCCCCCAAAACACCTTGTCCCCATGTTGATGAGGACAAGGGTCTCATCCCCACAACCCTGGCCGGTGGCTGTGGGGATCTGCGGGCAGGGGGCTTATCGAAATCTGGAAGCCCCCTTTAACAAGGGGACCCCCAGATCCCGACCCTCCCACCTGTGTGAAATGGTAAGGGAGTACAAAAGTACCCCTACCATTTCACTAAAAACATGTGAAAAATGTTAAAAATGACAAGAGACAGTTTTTGACAATTCCTTTATTTAAATGCTTCTTCTTTCTTCTTCCTTCTATCTTCCTTCGGTTTCTTCCTCCATCTTCTTCTTCTTCTGGTTCTTCTGGTTCTTCCTCCGGTGTTCTCGTCTGGCATCTTCCTCAGCGGCATCGGCGTCTTCTTCCCTTTTTATCCTCGGCCCGCTCCGCATCCATGATGGCATGGAGGGAGGCTCCCGCTGTGTGACGCTTCCCTCTTCATCTTCTTCTCTTCATCTTCTCTCCATCTTCTTCTCTTCATCTTCTTGTCTTCATCTTCTTTTTGGGCCGCTCCGCATCCATGATTGGAATGGAGGGAGGCTCCCGCTGTGTGATGCTTCTCCCTTTCTGACGGTTCTTAAATAACGCGGGGCAGGGCCACCCGGTGACCCCGTCCCCCTCTGACGCACAGTGACTTGACGGAACTTTCCTGTGGCATCACGGGGAATGCCACAGGGAAGTCCCGTCAAGTCCCCGTTTAAGAATCGTCAGAAGGGGAGAAGCATCATACAGCGGGAGCCTCCCTCCATGCCATCATGGATGCGGAGCAGCCTGAAAAGAAGATGAAGAGAAGAAGATGAAGAGAAGAAGATGAAGAGAGAAGCGTCACACAGCGGGAGCCTCCCTCCATGCCATCATGGATGCGGAGCGGCCGGAGAAGAAGGGAAGAAGATGCCGACGCCGCAGAGGAAGATGCCGGACGAGAACACCGGAGGAAGAACCAGAAGAACCAGAAGAACCAGAAGAACCAGAAGAAGAAGAAGATGGAGGAAGAAACCGAAGGAAGATAGAAGATAGAAGATAGAAGAAAGAAGAAAGAAGAAGCATTTAAATAAAGGAATTGTCAAAAACTGTCTCTTGTCATTTTTAACATTTTTCACATGTTTTTAGTGAAATGGTAGGGGTACTTTTGTATCCCCTTACCATTTCACACAAGGGGGAGGGCCGGGGTCTGGGGGTCCCCTTGTTAAAGGGGGCTTCCAGATTCCGATAAGCCCCCTGCCCGCAGATCCCCACAGCCAACGACCAGGGTTGTGGGGATGAGGCCCTTGTCCTCATCAACATGGGGACAAGGTGTTTTGGGGGGCTACCTCAAAGCACCCTCCCAATGTTGAGGGCATGTGGCCTGGTACGGTTCAGGAGGGGGGGTGCTCTCTTGTCCCCCCCTCTTTTCCTGCGGCCTGCCAGGTTGCGTGCTCCGATAAGGGTCTGGTATGGATCTTTGGGGGGACCCCACGCCGTTTTTTTTTTATTTTGGCGGAGTTCCCCTGAAAATCCATACCAGACCTGAAGGGTCTGGTATAGATTTTGAGGGGGACCCCACGGCATTTTTTTTTTAAACTTTGGTTCGGGGTTCCCCTGTGGGGAATTCCCATGCCGTTTTTATCAATGAACTTTTATGTGTATTGTCAGACCGGCTAATCATTAATAGCCGTGAGTAGTTTAAATGACTTTTTTTCCTTTGAAATGTCATTTTGCTGTCAGACTGTTCTAAATACGGGAAACATGCGCCCCTTTACAGGCATACTATAGACACCCCCCAGGTACAAAATTTAAAGGGATATTACACTTTTATTGTTTCACTTTAAGCATTATTAAAATCTACTCCCGAAAAAACTGACATTTTTAAAACTTTTTTTTGCATTGATCCATATCCCCTGGGGCAGGACCCAGGTCCCCAAACACTTTTTATGACAATACCATGAATATAAGCCTTTAAAATTAGCACTTCTGATTTCTCCCATAGACTTTTAAAGGGTGTTCCGCGGCATTCTAATTTGCCGCAAACACCCCAAATTGTTCGCTGTTCGGCGAACTTGCGAACAGCCGATGTTCGAACCCGAAGCTCATCCCTATTCTTATCTTAGAGAGTTGTCATATGAAAAGGTGTCCCATATGAAGCATTTTGCTTCATCTCTTGTTCTGGTGACCCTTCAGACATTTTGGATATTATCACTTTCTGTCTCAAAGACACAGTTCAAACACTGGAGTTGAAATTTCTCAAGCACAGACACCGTCAGTTATAAAACCGTGACAAGTAGTCTTTAGCATTTGCCACATGAGGATCTGAAATACTTTTATTGAATTTTTTCAGCAACACTATATCACCAAAAGTATTGGGACTCCTGTCTTTACATGCAAATTAATTAATTTAAATGGCATCCCAGTCTTAGTCCGTAGGGTTCAATATTGAGTTGGCCCACTCTTTGCAGCTACACCAGCTTCAACGCTTCTGGGAAGGCTGTTCACAAGGAGTGTGTCTATGGGAATGTTTGACCATTCTTCCAGAAGCGCATTTGTGAGGTCAGGCACTGATGTGAACAAGAAGTCTCTGCTCCAATTCATCCCAAAGGTGTTCTATAAGGGTGAGGTCAGGACTCTGTTCAGGCCAGTCAAGTTCCTCTAACCGAAACTTGCTCATCCATGTCTTTATGGACCTTGCTTTGTGCACTGGTCCAAATCATTTGGTGGAGGGGGGATAATGGTGTGGGGTTGTTTTTCAGGGGTTGTGCTTAGCCCCTTAGTTCCAGTAAAGGAAACTCTTAAGGTATCAGCATACCAAGACATTTTGGACAATCTCATGCTCCCAACTTTGTGGGAACAGCTTGGGATGGCCCCTTCCTGTTCCAACATGACTGCGCAGCAGTGCACAAAGCAAGGTCCATAAAGACATGGATGATCGAGTTTGGGTTGCAGGAACTTGATTGGCCCGCACAGAGTCCTGACCTCAACCCGATAGATCACCTTTGGGATGAATTAGAACGGAGACTGCGAGCCAGGCCTTCTCGTCCACATCAGTGCCTGATGCACTTCTGGAAGAATGGTCAAACATTCCCATAGACACACTCCTTAACCTTGTGGACAGCCTTCCCGGAAGAGTTGAACCTGCTATAGCTGCAAAGGAGGCTGCTAAGACTGGGATGCCATTAACCGCTTCCGGACCGACCACCGTACATATACTGCTGCAGGGTGCCCTGGCTGCGCAAAATCACGTACCTGTATGTGATTTTGTGCACGCCGTGTAGGGGGCACGCGCTCGCTGCCAGAGCGCCGCTCCCATTGTAATTGGACAGAGTGGGAGCCAATCAGCGGGCCCGGCGGCCGCAATGGTCACCGTGACCTGCCGATCGTTCACAGGAGACACAGAGAAGTGGTGTGCCTATGTAAACAAGGCACACCACTGATTTGTCAGTGAGAAAAAGACAAATCTTCTGTTTCAGCTAAGCTGATACACAATCTCTGTTTTCCTATAGTGTAACACTCCCCCCACAGTTAGAAAGCACCTCCCTAGGACACATTTAACCTCTTGATTGCCCCCTAGTGTTAACCCCTTCCCTGCCAGTGTCATTTATACAGGGATCATTGCAATTTTTAGCACTGATCACTGTATTGGTGTCACTGGTCCCCAAAAAGTGTCACTTAGGGTCAGATTTGTCCGCCACAATGTTGCAATCCCGCTAAAAATCGCTGATCACCACCATTACTAGTAAAAAAGTAAATAAATAACTAAATAAAAATGTCATAAATCTAACCCATAGTTTGTAGACGCGATAACTTTTGCGCAAACCAATCAATAAACGCTAGTTGGGATTTTTTTTTTTACCAAAAATATTTAGCAGAATACATATTGGCATAAATTGATGAAGAATTTAAAAGTAAAGTAAGGAATACTGCTTTTTATTGTTTCTTATTCAAAATTGCTACTTTTTTTTTGTTTATAGCGCAAAAAATAAAAACCGCAGAGGTGATCAAATACCATCAAAAGAAAGCTCTATTTGTGGGAAGAAAGGACATCAATTTTATTTGGGTAGAACGTCGCCCAACCGTGCAATTAAAGCAACGCAGCGCCGTAAAAATGGCCTGGTCAGGAAGTGGGTAAAACCTTCCAGGCTGAAGTGGTTAAAGTTCATGTGCATGGAAAGGCAAGAAGTGTTCCAATACTTTTGGTAATATAGGGTATTTTACATTGCCCTGAGTCATCTGAGTCAACAAACCTAGAATTTAGGTAGTCTTTCTCTATCTCCCCTTTCAATTTAAAACAAACTTGGCAGTCACTTTATCCTTCCAAAAAATGACCAATTCTGCCTAAGCACAAACACAATATACAGTACCTAATATTAAATTTATTATCCAGGAAAATTCCCATGTACCCTTATCTGTGTTACCAGGAACAGACCTACCTGACTTCTCTGCTAAGCCCTGTCTAACTGCTATTTGTGTGGCCATTTAGAAGGCTTCTTTGGCTAGTAAGGACGTATTCACTAGACAAGGGGTCTCAAACTGGCGGCCCTCCAGCTGTTGCAAAACTACAAGTCCCATGAGGCCTTGCAAGGCTGACAGTTTCAATCATGACTCCCTCAGGCAAAGGCATGATGGTACTTGCAGTTCTGCAGCAGCTGGGAGGCCACCAGTTTGAGACCCCTGCACTAGACAGTGAAATGACAGGTGAGCATGGCTTAGCAAACGCAGACCAAAAAAGTCAAACTAAGCAAGTCAAACTAAGCATATGATATAAAATGTATAGTAAACAGATACCTTCTGGGAAAACTGTTTGCCTAAACATAGATCAAGAGATGAAAATTGTATATGCAAAGATCGACTTTCCCAGTAAAATTCAAGATTGGCCCTGCCCTCTAAATGCTCTTGAGCTGAGCCTCCTCATCAGTCCTCTATTGGATGGGCAGCTTCCGTTTTCAATAGGGTGCTCTGGATCTACTGATGGTTTTGACTTGCAGGTAACCTTAGTTTAAAAAAAACCTAAACTTTTGCTAAAATGTATAAAAAATATACATTCACAATATACTGTATGCTAAAAAAACACACACATAAAATTCACACTACACAGCGCTTATACGAGATTGGTGAAGATCTATAAATCTAAGAGTCAGCTACTTAAAAACAATAATACTTGTCATAAATACAAATGTCACAATAATAACAGCAGTCCTCAATCTAAAAGGTCAAAGACCTCTACCAAATTTTGATGAAAAAAGTGCAAAAAAAGCAGTCGGTAAGATGTTTCTTCTGGGTATAATATTTCAGAATTTCAGTCCTCCACCTTTAACAGGTTATACACCCTTTGTGCTCAGTGGACTTAGACCTCTTAAGACACGGCACTCACCGCAAGACAATGCCTGTCTCTGAATGACATGCAAATAATGCTTTTATTTAAACATCCATTCAGGTGGACCCATCCAACATCCTCCTTCCCCACAGCAGTCACTTTATATCACTAAACTTGAGGCAAGGAAACAAAGCAACACACATAGCGTAATGCTGTTTAACACATTTATTGCTTGTTTCTTCCCATTAAATGTATTCACAAACATAAAAAGGTTGATAGCTTTCTTAAAATCATTCAAAAGTCAAGTCTCAGGATGACATACGGTGTCTCACCATGCTGTCGGGCTCCTTACGACTTCTTCTGAGGGAATGCACTTTTTTCATCACCATTATTTGGTGGTGGACTTTGAACTTTTAGAGTATTGAGCGCTGCTGTGATTATTGTGACATTTGTATGAAAAATATATTTGCTATGCAAGACATTTTTAATTTAAAGAAGAACTAAAGGCAAAACTTTATTGTGGATAGAGTAAGTGAGGGTTATAACCCCTGTCAGTTTCTTTTGCCATCTGTTACCTTCAATTCCTGCCCCATAGCCAAAACAGAAAGTGAACAAATATCTGATTGTCACCAGGGTCACCAAAATTAGTGTTTCTGTTGGAAGATTTCACTTCTATTACTGTTCTGATGACAACCCAAAATTTAGGATTTTCTTTCCCTTTCACTGTCAGTGATAAAGGTAAACAGGACAAATCAAGAGGGGTAATCTCCCTAATGGAAGCGAAGACCTGTGCACAGACCTGACAGGTGTTCTAATCCCTCTACACTCTTATCAAAAACAAAAAAAAAGTTTTGTCTTTAATTGTACTTTATATTTCAATGTTTTTATTGAAAGTAAGAAAATACAAACAGTAGAAAATGTCACATAAAAGGACACATACATTTTTCAGGTATTCATAGCAATAAGAACACATTGTACATTACACAATGTACATTAACCACTTCAGCCCCGGACCATTATGCTGCCTAAGGACCAGAGGACTTTTTCCAATTTTGCGTCGCTTTAACTGCTAATTGCGCCATCATGCAATGCTGTACCCAAACGAAATTTGCGTCCTTTTCTTCCCACAAATAGAGCTTTCTTTTGATGGTATTTGATCACCTCTGCCGTTTTTATTTTTTGCGCTATAAATGGAAAAAGACCGAAAATTTTGAAAAAAAATGATATTTTCTACTGTTTGTTATAAAAAAAAATCCAATAAACTAAATTTTAGTCATACATTTAGGCCAAAATGTATTCGGCCACATGTCTTTGGTAAAAAAAATGTCAATAAGCGTATATTTATTGGTTTGCGCAAAAGTTATAGCGTCTACAAACTAGGGTACATTTTCTGGAATTTACACAGCTTTTAGTTTATGACTGCCTATGTCATTTCTTGAGGTGCTAAAATGGCAGGGCAGTACAAACCCCCCCCAAATCACCCCATTTTGGAAAGTAGACACCCCAAGGAAATTGCTGAGAGCCATGTTGAACCCATTGAATATTTATTTTTTTTGTCCCAAGTGATTGAATAATGACAAAAAAAAAAATATTTATCAAAAGTTGTCACTAAATGATATATTGCTCACACAGGCCATGGGCCTATGTGGAATTGCACCCCAAAATACATTCAGCTGCTTCTCCTGAGTACAGGGATACCACATGTGTGGGACTTTTTGGGAGCCTAGCTGCGTACGGGGCCCCCGAAAACCAATCACTGCCTTCAGGATTTCTAAGGGCATAAATTTTGGATTTCACTCCTCACTACCTATCACAGTTTTGAAGGCCATAAAATGCCCAGATGGCACAAACCCCCCCAAATGACCTCATTTTGGAAAGTAGACACCCCAAGCTATTTGCTGAGAGGCATGTTGAGTCTATGGAATATTTTATTTTTTGACACAAGTTGCGGGAAAGTGACAATTTTTTTTTTTTTTGCACAAAGTTGTCACTAAATGATATATTGCTCACACAGGCCATGGGCATATGTGGAATTGCACCCCAAAATACATTTAGCTGCTTCTACTGAATATGGGGATACCACATGTGTGGGACTTTTGGGGAGCCTAGCCGCATACGGGGCCCCGAAAACCAAGCACCGCCTTCAGGATTTCTAAGGGCGTAAAGTTGTGATTTCACTCCTCACTACCTATCACAGTTTTGAAGGCCATAAAATGCCCAGATGGCACAAAACCCCCCCAAATGACCCCATTTTGGAAAATAGACACCCCAAGCTATTTGCTGAGAGGCATGTTGAGTCCATGGAATATTTTATATTTTGACACAAGTTGCGGGAAAGTGACAATTTTTTTCTTTTTTTTTTTGCACAAAGTTGTCACTAAATGATATATTGTTCAAACATGCCATGGGCATATGTGGAATTACACCCCAAAATATATTCTGCTGCTTCTCCTGAGTACGAGGATACCAATGTGTGGGACTTTTTGGGAGCCTAGCTTCATACGGGGCCCCGAAATCCAATCACTGCCTTCAGAATTTCAAAGGGCGTACATTTTTGATTTCACTCCTCACTACCTATCACAGTTTCGAAGGCCATAAAATGCCAAGATAGCACAAAACCCCCCAAAATGACCCCATTTTGGAAAGTAGACACCCCAAGCTATTTGCTGAGAGGCATGGTGAGTATTTTGCAGCTCTCATTTGTTTTTGAAAATGAAGAAAGACAAGAAAAATGTATTTTTTTTTCTTTTTTCAAATTTCAAAAGTTTGTGACAAAAAGTGAGGTCTGCAAAATACTCACTATACCTCTCAGCAAATAGCTTGGGGTGTCTATTTTCCAAAATGGGGTCATTTGGGGGGGTTGTGCCATCTGGGCATTCCATGGCCTCCAAAACTGTGATAGGCAGTGAAGAGTGAAATCAAAAATTTACGCCCTTAGAAAGCCTGAAGGCGGTGCTTGGTTTTCGGGTCCCGTACGCTGCTAGGCTCCCAAAAAGTCTCACACATGTGGTATCCCTGTACGCAGGAGAAGCAACAGAATTTATTTTTGGGTGTAATTTCACATATTCCCACGGCATGTTTGAGCAATATATCATTTAGTGACAACTTTGTGCATAAAAAAAAAAATTTGTCTTTTTCCCGCAACTTGTGTCACAATATAAAATAATCCATGGACTCGACATGCCTCTCAGCAAATAGCTTGGGGTGTCTACTTTCCAAAATGGGGTCATTTGGGGGGGGGGGGTTGAACTGTCCTGGCATTTTATGCACTACATTTAGAAGCTTATGTCACACATCACCCACTCTTCTAACCACTTGAAGACAAAGCCCTTTCTGACAATTTTTGTTTACATGAAAAAATTATTTTTTTTGCAAGAAAATTACTTTGAACCCCCAAACATTATATATTTTTTAAAGCAAATGCCCTACAGATTAAAATGGTGGGTGTTTCATTTTTTTTTTCACACAGTAATTGCGCAGCGATTTTTCAAACACTTTTTTTGGAAAAAAAAACACTTTTTTAAATTTTAATGCACTAAAACACACTATATTGCCCAAATGTTTGATGAAATAAAAAAGATGATCTTAGGCCGAGTACATGGATACCAAATATGACATGCTTTAAAATTGCGCACAAATGTGCAGTGGCGACAAACTAAATACATTTTTAAAAGCCTTTAAAAGCCTTTACAGGTTACCACTTTAGATTTACAGAGGAGGTCTACTGCTAAAATTACTGCCCTCGATCTGACCTTCGCGGTGATACCTCACATGCATGGTGCAATTGCTGTTTACATTTGACGCCAGACCGACGCTTGCGTTCGCCTTTGCGCGAGAGCAGGGGGGGACAGGGGTGCTTTTTTTTTTTTTCTTTATTATTTTTTAAATTTTTTTATTTTATTTTTAAACTGTTCCTTTCATTTTTATGTTTTTTAATCATTTTTATTGTTATCTCAGGGAATGTAAATATCCCCTATGATAGCAATAGGTAGTGACAGGTACTCTTTTTTTAAAAAATTGGGGTCTATTAGACCCTAGATTCTCCTCTGCCCTCAAAGCATCTGACCACACCAAGATCGGTGTGATAAAATGATTTTCCAATTTCCCAATGGTGCTGTTTACATCCGGCGAAATCTAAGTCATGAAATGCTCGTAGCTTCCGGTTTCTTAGGCCATAGAGATCTTTGGAGCCATTCTGGTCTCTGATCAGCTCTATGGTCAGCTGGCCGAATCACCAGCTGCATTTTCAGGTTCCTTGTTGGCACAGGAGAGCCAGAGAAAAACATGGAAGACGGTGGGGGGGGCATTCCCTCCCACTGCTTGTAAAAGCAGTCTAGAGGCTAATTAGCCACAAGGATTGCTTTTACATGAAAGCTGACCGCTGTCTGAAAAGAATGATACCAAGATGATACCTAAACCTGCCGGCATCATTCTGGTATAACCACTCAAAGTCCAGCAACATACCAGTACATTGCTAGTCCTTGTTGGGCATATATTGTAAACTTTTTTTTCATGCAGCCTGTGGGCTGAACGAAAAAAAGATATTGATCGGTGGGTATGCCCACCATTAGAATATCTCCCTTCATCCACCCACTTCTAATGATGGGCATACATGCACCATTTATATATGCCGAAGCATGGGGGCATCCTCCCGCAAAAGGCAGGAGCAAATCGCTCCTCCACCCACTGCTGCCCTCACGCTTCGGCATATATGCTGAAGTATGTAACTGTGGTGGTGAAATCACCTCCAACAGCGCTGGAGTCACAGCTTTATATATCATGGGAGCAAACGCTGTTGCTGTCAAGATAAATAAATCCGCGCTGCAACTGAATGGCGTACCTGCTAAGCAAATGATGGTTAACCAAAAAACAAAGTAACATTACAGTATAACAGTAATGCCGCGTACACACGGTCGGACTTTTCGTCTACAAAAGTCCGACAGCCTGTCCGACAGACTTCCGGCGGACTTTCGGCGGACTTGCAGCAGACTTTCTAACGAACGGACTTGCCTACACACGACCACACAAAAGTCCGACGGATTCGTACGTGATGACGTACACCGGACTAAAATAAGGAAGTTCATAGCCAGTAGCCAATAGCTGCCCTAGCATGGGTTTTTGTCCGTCGGACTAGCACACAGACGAGCGGATTTCGGGTCCGTCGTAGTTACGACGTAAAGATTTGAAGCATGTTTCAAATCTAAAGTCCGTCGGATTTGAGGCTGAAAAAGTCTGCTGAAAGTCCGGAGAAGCCCACACACGAACGGATTACCAGCCAGCTTTAGTCCGTCGGCGTCCGTTGGACTTTTGTAGACGAAAAGTCCGACCGTGTGTACGCGGCATAATACTTACCATACCTGCTAAGCAAATACAAAAAAAAACATAGTAAAAAATAAAACATTTAATGCAACCTGTGCCTACCTAAAATATATATATGCCGAAGCATGGGGGCATCCTCCCGCAAAAGGCAGGAGCAAATCGCTCCTCCACCCACTGCTGCCCCCCCGCTTCGGCATATATGCTGAAGTATGTAACTGTGGTGGTGAAATCACCTCCGACAGCGCTGGAGTCACGGCTTTATATATCGTGGGAGCAAACGCTGTTGCTGTCAAGATAAATAAATCGCGCTGCAACTGAATGGCGTACCTGCTAAGCAAATGATGGTTAACAATAAAACAAAGTAACATTACAGTATAACAGTAAGACTTACCATACCTGCAAAGCAAATACAAAAAAAATAGTAAAAAATAAAACATTTAACGTAACCTGTGCCTAAAATATATATGCCGAATCATGGGGGCATCCTCCCACAAAAGGCAGGAGCAAATCACTCCTCCACCCACTGCTGCCCCCACGCTCGGCATATATGCTGAAGTATGTAACTGTGGTGGTGAAATCACCTCCGACAGCGCTGGAGTCACGGCTTTATGTATCGTGGGAGCAAACGCTGTTGCTGTCAAAATAAATAAATCCGCTCTGCAGCTGAATGGCGTACCTGAAAACAATAAAATGGTTACCAACAAAACACAGTAAACAGTAAAGTATAAAAAAATTGCATATCTGAAAAGCAAACATGGTAAAATATAATAACAATAAAACATTGCAGAATAGAATACAGTAATAAAGAGCAGAACAATAGAGAGAGAATAGAGAGAGAGAGAACAATAAAACAACAACTATTTTTGGTTTTTTTATTTTATATTTTTTTTGTGTTTTTATTTTATTTATTTATTTATTTATTTTTTTACACTTTTTTTAGTAACTTTAACTTTTGTAACTGGTACCAGGTTTGGGTCTCTTAAAATGCGATGGCATCTTGGGAGACCCTGTGAAAGTGTTTCCTAGTCTGTGCAGTGCTGTACCCTACGCTAATACTCAACTAGTGAATGGTAACATTCACCCATGCAAAGACCAGGATTGCCGGGACAGGAGGGACAATAACACCGGGTGTCACGCCTAAATCCGCGCTTGCTACAGACATGACACGACATTTTTGGGGGGCTCGTTGGGTAGGGGTACTCGGGAGGGCATAAGGAAAATGCCTCTCATGCAGCCGGCCTACTGCATTTGGTTGGGGATGGTGAGGTGGAGCACCGTCTGGATACAGAAGGGCTCTAACGATCTCTTCCTGGAATTTAAGGAAGGATCCAGTCCGTCCTGAAGCTCTGTATAGCACATGAGCGTTCAGCAAAGCCAATTGAAATAAATAAACAGACACTTTTTTGTACCAGCATCTGGCCTTACGGGCAACTAGGTACGGTGCCAACAACTGGTCGTTGAGGTCCACCTCTCCCATATTTTGGTTATATTCGTGGACACAGAGGGGTTTCTCCACAACACCAGTCGCCATAGTAATTTGGTCCGTCGTGTCTGCATGAAGGGAGGTGAGAACAAAAACATTCTTCTTATCCCTCCACTTCATAGCGAGCAAATTATTACACTTCAAGCAGGCTCTCTCCCCCAGCCTAAGACGGGAATCTACAAGCCGCTGGGGAAAGCCCCGGCGATTAGGTCGCACGGTGCCACATGCTCCAATCTGCTGATCAAACAAGTGACTAAAAAGTGGCACGCTCGTGTAATAATTGTCCACGTACAAGTGGTACCCCTTTCTGAATAAGGGTGACACCAAGTCCCACACTATCTTGCCAGCGCTTCCTATGTAGTCAGGGCAGTTTGTCGGCTCTACGTGACTATCTTTGCCCTCGTAAACCATAAATCTACATGTATAGGCTGTGGCCCTGTCACAAAGCTTATACATCTTGACCCCGTATCTGGCACGCTTGCTGGGAAGGTACTATTTGAATGACAAGCGGACAGAAAATTTAATCAGGGACTCATCAACGCAGACAACTTGATGGGGAGTAAACAAGTCTGCAAAACGTTGGTTGAAGTGGTTTACGAGGGGCCGAATTTTGTAGAGCCGATCGTATCCAGGGTCTCCACGAGGACGACAGAGTTCATTGTCGTTGAAGTGCATGAACCGCAAAATCTGCTCGTATCGTGCCCTGGCCATGGAAGCAGAGAACACGGGCATATGGTAAATTGGGTCAGTGGACCAATATGACCGCAACTTACCCTTTTTATTTATGCCCATGTTGAGGGAAAGGCCCAGAAAGATCTTAAATTCGGAGACCGTAATTGGTCTCCAATCTCTGGCAAGGGGGGACTGGGGATTAGCGGCGATGAATTGACCAGCGTATAAATTGCTTTGGTCCACAATAGATCTATTGAAATAAAAATAGATTTATAGAAATAAAAATCCAGTGGCGTAAAATCAACTGTTTCCACCTGAATTCCAGGTTGGCACGTGCATGGGGGAAGTACGGGTGCTGCAGAAGTGGTGGGTTCCCAATTCGGATTGGCGAATGCAGCAGGAAGGGCACTATGGGCACGATCGGCCTGTCTTTGTCTTCTTGGTGGCAGCGGGACACTACTTGTGCTTGCCACCTCGCCAGCTTGAACTGCACTTATGGGACTCGCCACGTCACCAAGTGTTACTGCAGTGCTGGATATACGACCAGGGTGTACTAGGCTGCTGGTGCTTGCCAGTTCACCAGAAGGAATAGCGGCACTAGTACTTCTCTGCTCCATACGAGAGCCCTGCGGTTCTTGCACTTCAAGGACAGAAGAAGAAGATTGGGGTCTGGTACGCCTGACCTTGGCAGGGACCACAACTCCGTCGTCAGAGCTATCTGTCATGGAGCCGCTGTCCTCTACAGGATCGTATTCTGAGCCTGAATCTGACAGATGAGTGACTTCCTCTTCACTATCTGTCATGCTCAGAAATGTGTAGGCCTCTTCACTAGTGTACCTTCGATTTGCCATTTTGGGCTCTAAATTTAGGGGTACACTAGTGAGACTCACAGGCAAACAAGCTCCTGACTGTCAGCGACTGATTCAAAACGCTACCAAAAAACTGTTAGCGATCGCAGGGATCAGGCCTGACTCTGCGAACGCTGCAGTTATGTGTGCTTAGTGTTTTGTAAGTGTCAGTGATCGATCAATACTGCACTTGGGTGGGCTGGGCTGGGCTGGGCTGGGCTGGGCTGGGCCGAGGAGCAAAACGCAGGTGCTAGCAGGTATCTGGGCTGATCCCACTAACACTGCGTTTATGGGAACCCTAAACTACTGGGGATGCTAGTATAGATCTGATCGGATCAGATATCGATCCACTCAGATACTATAGCACTAAGGGAGGTGTATGCTGTGTGCGTGGGTGTTACCGGTACTGGCGCTAACCTGACGCTGCTTGGGGTGACGCAGACCTTATCTGACCCTAAAAACTTAACTTATATCACCGCCGGGCAATTAGAGGGTTAAACCTTTATAAGGTAATAAACGGCAGGTGCCCTAAAACTATAAAAAACAAACTAACTAACTAGCGTCACCCGTAACACTTATACGGTGATTGCTGGTGAAAGGGTTAACTAGGGGCAATCAGGGGGTTAAAACCTTTAGTAGGTAGTATATCGGGGTCCCTGTCGCTATAAAACACTGACAGCGAACCTATATACTTACCTGCCTAACTAGCGTCACCTGTGTCACTAATACAGCGATTAGAAAAACGATCGCTTAGTGACACTGGCGACGGGGGGTGATCAAGGGGTTAACCTTTATTTGGGGGGGTTAGGGGGGTACCCTGGACCTAAAGGGGGGTACCCTAGACCTAAAGGGAGCTAACCTAACTGCCCTAACACTTATAACTGTCACAAACTGACACCAATGCAAAAAAAACTGCTATTGGTGTCAGTGTGACAGGGGGTATGGGGGGGTGATCGGGGGGTGATCGGGGGGTGATGGGGGGTGAAAAGTGTGCCTGGCGTGTTCTACTGAACGTGTTGTGTTGGTGCACTTACTTGGATGTCTTCTCTATTCGGCACCGGATCAAAAAGACCGGCTCGAGGAGGGATGACATCACTTCCTGTGCCTCTGTTTACATTACAGAGGCACAGGAAGGATTTTCATTCGCCGGGAGCAATCGGGAGGGGGTGGCCACGAATGGATGGCCTCCCCCTCACCTCTCATCGCCTGGGAAGAAATGGCGACCGCCTCTGGTCCCGGGGGGGGGGTCCAATCGGACACCCCGCCCACAGAAGGCAGATCACATGTATGTACATGATTCTGCCTGTCCGTGCCACCTTGCCGACGTACATCGGCGTGAGGCGGTCGTCAAGTGGTTAAGGATGCTTAGAAGAACGATCAAAACAATCATCAACTATAGATCATTATTTTTCTTTCTTGTACCCTGCAAGGTAATGTAATAATGTGCTAGTATGCATCGCATACTAGCACATTATGTTAAACTCACCTTAAAGCAAAGCATTCCAGCGCCGAGATGTCAGAGCTGCAGGCACTCCCATCTTCACCCATCTTGCTTCCGAGTTTGCGGACTCCGGCTCTGTGACTGGCCAGAGCAGCGATTAAGTCACTTCTGAGCATAAGCACCGGAGCCGCCATTTATGGCACAGGGCTCTGAACGAATGGCCCTGGTGGTCGTTCCTTCAGAGTGCATGCTCCAGTGATGTCACTGGCTGCATGTACAGTAAATATCTCCTAAACGGTGCATGTTTAGGAGATATTTACACTACCTATAGGTAAGCCTTATTATTGGCTTACCTAGAGGTAAAATTCAGAGATGGAAGTTTACTTCCACTTTAATACCAGAGAGCCCTCTAGTAGACACCCTAAGATATTAGAAATGTGAACAGTCATCAATGCAAAGGTTGTTAGATACAAACTAGGTCCACGTTGAACCAAAGTAGCATGCAAACATATAACAACAGGTGTTGTGGAGCATTGTAGATAGCCATTTCACAATAGGGGGTGGTAGGAAGGGAAGGTAGGGGAGGGACATTGGATTATGAGGATTATAGGGAACCCCCACTAGTGAAATTCCTGCCAATAAAAGCGCAATAATGGTGAGCCAGCAACATTTGAGTTGCCAAAAAACAAACAGGGAGAAAAAAAGAAAAGAAATGGGGGAAAAGTGAAGCGCTCAAAGAGAAGAGGGTCTGCCATGAACTTGCTAAGAGACAGACAGGTATTGAATCCACGGCTTATGACATTTTTGGTGTTATTAGTGTTATTACAAAGAATACAGGTAATTTTGTCATTAACCATGATCCAATTGAGCTTAATTTTAACGTATTCAAGAGGTAACTGACTGCTTCCAATATTTGGTAGTTTCCCTGACTTTTTGGGGACATCTTCAGGTAATTTCTGGAAAGAGGCAGGTTCAGGAGATCTGCATATATTTACGCCCATCTCTGAATAGACAAAATTAAATATCTAAATCAAAAATCAGGATACTATAGGACATTGCCACCAAATGTGGTCCATAGTTTCCAATTGTCCGCAACACCGGAAACAAGCGTTTTATAGTTAGACTCTATCAATATAAATATGGCAATGTCTTGCCGTTCAGTTAGGTCAAAGGTAAGATTTAGATCCCGTTTCCACTGGATCATATAGGGAAGTTTAGTATTCGGATCAGTGAAGGAAGTGTACACAGCATATACTGTACTCATCTCTTCAAGAAACTCCCACCTTGACAAGACAACTCAAAAGTCGTAAGTGTAAGTGGTCCCGTCAGTAAGAGAAGATTAGATTTTATAAAATATATTATTTGGTGGTACTGGAAAGTTTCAGTGAGGGGCATCTACAGCTTTTCTTTAAAATATTTTAAGAATATGGTTTGTTACCATCAAGATAGTCCCCAATGCATAGAAGGTTTTTATTGAGCCACCACTGAAAGAGAGTTGGCACTAGCCCCGGTGTGAACTTAGGATTGCAAAAAATAGGAGCTAATGGAGTATGCGATGAAGACAGGGGTGTGCAGTGCTATGCTCTGTCCCAAAACAGCTAGAAAATATGATATTGTAGGACATAGTATAAGAGGACGTAAACAGCTGGGAAGCCACATCAAGGATCCAGTGGCAAAGGGAGAACAAGAAAGAGCCTCAATAGAGGCCCACAAAGGTGTAGAACCCTTAGCTGTAGTATATGGAGAATTTTGTTAATTGGGCAGCCTGAAAATGGGCTTGTAAATTAGGAAGGCCCAGCTCGTCCCGCAGTTTAGTGATTGTTGTGTTACACTATTTGGTTTATTCCACCATGTTGTAACATCTTTCCATGTGGCTTACAACACCAACGTTTTTCTATCTATGAATATCCATCATTAAAGGGAACATTCAAAAGGATTCATCATCTGTCTCTTCAACAGTGAGTTTATTCATCGAGTTAAGCTGTCTGAATTGATTCAAGGGATAAATAGAACACCAGGTTGTGTAAGCCCTATATGAAGCTAAAGATAAAGTTTATGGCCTTGTAGTTGAGTTCAGAACAGTGACGTATAGTGTCAATTTGTTCATCTGAGGACGTTTGTTGCCCCAATAAAATGAAGGACTTTGGATTGTAATCGTAACAATTCTCCTCTTGGGACTGCTATCGGTAAAGGCCTAAAAAAATTAAGTAATCTGAGTAAGAATGTCATTTTAATAAAGTTAATCCTGCCAAACCAAGATAAGGGTAAGTCCACTCAGCAGTGAAGATCTTCCTTGAGTCGCTTAACTGGTTCCTGATGGCTCACGCATATTTACTGCGACACAATGGCACTACTGCGTGAAACCCCTTACTGGTACGGAGTCCACTTTAAGAGCCGTCAGAGGGTCTTTGCTGCACGTCGGGGGACCAAGTGCGCGTGGCCGGCGTGCCCAATCACCGCCGGCCATGCGTGCTCACATGCACGAGAGCCAGCACAGGGATTTGTGTGTGTAAACACACAAATCTCCGTTCTGTCAGGGGAGAGGAGACAAGTAGGTGCTAAGTACTAAGTAGGAACAACGATATGTCTCCTCCCCCAGTCAGTCCTATCCCCTCACAGTTAGAATACACTGAGGGAACACATATTTAACCCCTTGATTGCCCCCTAGTGTTAACCCCTTCCCTACCAGTGACATTTACACAGTAATCAGTGTATATTTATAGCACTGATCGCTGTATAAATGTCAATGGTCCCAAAAATGTGTCAAAAGTGTCCAATCTGTCCATCTCAATGTCGCAGTACTGCTAAAAATCGCAGATCACTGCCATTACTAGTAGCAAAAAAATAAATAATAAAAATGCCATAAATCATTCCCATAGTTTGTAGACGCTATAACTTTTGCACAAACCAACCAATATACACTTATTGCGATTTTTTTTACCAAAAATATGTAGACGAATATATATTGGCCTAAACTGATGAAGAAATTTGTTTTTTAAAAACATTTTTGGGGATATTTATTATAGCAAAAAGTTTTTTTTATCAAAATTATCGCTGTTTTTTTGTTTATAGCACAAAAAATAAAAACCACAGAGGCTATCAAATACAACCAAAAGAAAGCTCTATTTGGGGGAAAAAAAAGACGCAAATTTCATTTGGGTACAGCATTGCATGCCCGCGCATTTGTCAGTTAAAGCGACGCAGTGCCAAATTGTAAAAAGTGCTCTGGTCAGGAAGGATGTAAAATCTTCCGGGGCTGAAGTGGTTAAAAAGGGGGGATAATTAGCTCAATGGAGGACGTAAAATGAACTGCTAAATACAGAAGGGAATGCTGCGCCCATTAAAAGTCATAGGTGTCACAAAGATTTTGAACCATCAAAAGGGGTAAGGAAACGCTAAGAGCCGTAATTTTTTGGGAATACAGGAAAACCCCCGGAAACATGGGAAAAATGACACAGTAAAGTTTTAGTTATACTTTAAAGTGTGTCTGTGCACACACTTTGGACATTAAACTAAACTAGGCTTAGGATGCTAGATAAACTTAGTGTGGCTTGCTCTGTAGCCAGATGAGCTGTGATCTTCTGTTTTGGTCTGTTCTGGCTCCACAGTGAGGGCTTGAGTGATTCCCTCTGAGACGGTTGAAAACTTTCCAGAGCTTCAAGGGAAATTCACCTTACCTTACCTTTTTGCAGCCAATCCCCGGGGAAATAAAACCTGTGTGGCAATGTAACACTATGCTGTCTCCTTTGGTTCCTTTCTGAGAATGAATGCACCGTATATGCCACGCTATTAACCCCTTAGTGTCTGGCTGGTTGGAATTGGCCCTTAAAGGCACACACACTTTGAGCATTTTTTGATCTCTGTTGTCAGAGGAGATCAACAACTTCTGATAAGATGCAGAGTGTTTTATGGATTATGGATAGGGATCAAGCAGAAGAACACTTATCTGCCCATTGCCTCGCGTGAAGAAAGGAGTGTCCATAATCGGCTTCTGTTTACATAATGATCAGTTGTCATTGTACACAGCTGATCACGTGGTAAAGAGCCACTGTGGTGGGCCCTTTAACCTGATCTGTGATCAGCTAAGTACAAAGGACTCAGACATCACAGAACGGCCGATCACGGAAGGATATCATATGACGGCCTCCCAGCAAAGTAAGCCCGCACTGTAGCCGTCATTTTCCCGAATACTTGGATAAATGCTGCAGAGATTCCATACAATTGCATCCACCTACAGTATATCACAAAAATTAGTACACCCCTCACATTTTTGTAAATATTTTATTATATCTTTTCATGTGACAACACTGAATAAATGACACTTTGCTACAATGTAGAGTAGTGAGTGTACAGCTTGTATAACAGTGTAAATTTCCTGTTCCCTCAAAATAACTTAACACACAGCCATTAATGTCCAAACTGCTGGCAAAAAAAGTGAGTACACCCCTAAGTGAAAATGTCCAAATTGGGCCCAAAGTGTCAATATTTTGTGTGGCCATCATTATTTTCCAGCACTGCCTTAACCCTCTTGGGCATGGAGTTCACCAGAGCTTCACGGGTTGCCACTGGAGTCCTCTTCCACTTTTCCATGATGACATCATAGAGCTGGTGGATGTTAGAGACCTTGCGCTCCTCCACCTTACGTTTGAGGATGCCCCACAGATGCTCAATAGGGTTTAGGTCTGGAGACATGCTTGGCCAGTCCATCACCTTTACCCTCAGCTTCTTTAGCAAGGCAGTGGTCGTCTTAGAGGTGTGTTTGGGGATGTTATCATGTTGGAATACTGCCCTGCAGCCTAGTCTCCAAAGGGAGGGGATCATGCTCTGCTTCAGTATGTCACAGTACATGTTGGCATTCATGGTACCCTCAATGAACTGTAGCTCCTCAGTGCTGGCAGCACTCATGCAGCCTCAGACCATGACACTCCCACCACCATGCTTGACTGTAGGCAAGACACACTTGTCTTTGTACTCCTCATCTGGTTGCCACCACATACACTTGACACTAGGCATGAGCTTCGAATTTGAGTCAAACTCATGTTCGACTCGAACATCGGCTGTTCGCCAGTTCGCTGAACAGCGAACAATTTGGGGTGTTCGCGGCAAATTCGAAAGCCACGGAACACCCTTTAAAAGTCTATGGGAGAAATCAAAAGTGCTAATTTTAAAGGCTTATATGCATGGTATTGTCATAAAAAGTGTTTGGGGACCTGGGTCCTGCCCCAGGGGACAAGGATGAATGCAAAAAAAGTTTTAAAAACGGGCGTTTTTTCGGGAGCAGTGATTTTAATAATGCTTAAAGTGAAACAATAAAAGTGTAATATTCCTTTAAATTTCATACCTGGGGGGTGTCTATAGTATGCTTGTAAAGGGGCGCATGTTTCCCGTGTTTAGAACAGTCTGACAGCAAAATGACATTTCAAAGGAAAAGTCATTTAAAACTACTCGCGGCTATTAATGAATTGCCGGTCCGACAATACACATAAAAGTTTATTGATAAAAACAGCATAGGAATTCCCCACAGGGGAACCCTGAACCAAAATTTTTTAAAAAAATGACGTGGGGGGTCCCCCTAAATTCCATACCAGGCCCTTCAGGTCTGGTATGGATATTAAGGGGAACCCCGGCCAAATTTTTTTTTTTAAAAATGGCGTGAGGTCCCCCTCAAAATCTATACCAGACCCTTCAAGTCTGGTATGGATTTTAAGGGGAACCTCGCGCCAAAATTTAAAAAAAAATGGCGTGGGGTCCCCCTAAAAATCCATACCAGACCTTTATCCAAGCACGCAACCTGGCAGGCCACAGGAAAAGAGGGGGGGCACCCCCCCTCTTTTCCTGCGGCCTGCCAGGTTGCGTGAACCGTACCAGGCCACATGCCCTCCACATTGGGAGGGTGCTTTGGTGTAGCCCCCCAAAACACCTTGTCCCCATGTTGATGGGGACAAGGGCCTCATCCCCACAACCCTTGCCCGGCGGTTGTGGGGGTCTGCGGGCGGGGGGCTTATCGAAATCTGGAAGCCCCCTTTAACAAGGGGACCCCCAGATCCCGGCCCTCCCCCCCGTGTGAAATGGTACGGGGGTACAAAAGTACCCCTACCATTTCACAAAAAAGCAAAAAAACTGTCAAAAATGTTAAAAATGACAAGAGACAGTTTTTGACAATTCCTTTATTTAAATGCTTCTTCTTTCTTCTTTCTTCTATCTTCTTTCTTCTATCTTCTATCTACCTTTGGTTTCTTCCTCCATCTTCTTCTTCTGGTTCTTCTGGTTCTTCCTCCGGTGTTCTCGTCTGGCATCTTCCTCCGCGGCGTCTTCTTATCTTCTTCTCCTCGGGCCGCTCCACATCCATGATGGCATGGAGGGAGGCTCCCGCTGTGTGACGCTTCTCCTCTTCTGACGGATCTTTTGCATTGATGCATGTCCCCTGGGGCAGGACCCGGGTCCCCAAACACTTTTTATGACAATAACTTGCATATAAGCCTTTAAAATTAGCACTTTTGATTATTCATGTTCGTGTCCCATAGACTTTAACGGTGTTCGCATGTTCGAGCAAATTTTTTGCCCATTCGCAAGTTCTGGTGCGAACCGAACAGTGGGGTGTTTGGCTCATCCCTACTTGACACCATCTGAATCAAATAAGTTTATCTTGGTCTCATCAGACTGGCTAGGCCACTCCAGGACCTTGAAATGCTTCTTACGAAGCCACTCCTTCGTTGCCCGGGCGGTGTGTTTGGGAACATTGTCATGCTGAAAGACCCAGCCACGTTTCATCTTCAATGTCCTTGCTGATGGGAGGAGGTTTGCACTCAAAATCTCAGGATACATGGCCCAAATCATTCTTTCATGTACACGGATCAGTCGTCCTGTTCCCTTTGCAGAGAAACAGCCCCAAACCATGATGTTGCCACCCCCATGCTTCACAGTAGGTATGGTGTTCTTTGGTTGCAACACAGCATTCTCTCTCCTCCAAACACGAGTTGTGTTTCTACCAAACAGTTCTACTTTGGTTTCATCTGACCATAGGACATTCTCCCAATCCTCTTCTCGATCATCAAAATGCTCTCTAGCAAACCTCAGACAGGCCCGGACATGTACTGGCTTAAGCACGGGGACACGTCTGGCACTGCAGGATCTGGCGGCGTAGTGTGTTACTGATGGTAGCCTTTGTTACATTGGTCCCAGCTCTCTGCAGGTCATTCACTAGGTCCCCCCGTGTGGTTCTGGGATTTTTGCTCACTGTTCTTGTGATCATTTTGACCCCACGGGGTGAGATCTTGCATGGAGCCCCAGATCGAGGGAGATTATCAGTGGTCTTGTATGTCTTCCATTTTCTAATTATTGCTCCCACAGTTGATTTCTTCACATCAAGCTGCTTGCCTATTGCAGATTCAGTCTTCCCAGCCTGGTGCAGGTCTACAATTTTGTTTCTGGTGTCCTTCGACAGCTCTTTGGTCTTCACCATAGTGGAGTTTGGAGTGTGACTGTTTGAGGTTATGGACAGGTGTCTTTTATACTGATAACAAGTTCAAACAGGTGCCATTAATACAGGTAATGAGTGGAGGACAGAGCAGCCTCTTCAAGAAGAAGATACAGGTCTGTGAGAGCCAAAAATCTTGCTTGTTTGTAGGTGACCAAATACTTATTTTCCACCATAATTTGCAAATAATTTTTTTCAAAAATCAGAAAATGTGATTGTCTGGATTTGTTTCCACATTTTGTCTCTCATAGTTGAGGTATACCTATGATGACAATTACAGGCCTCTCTCATCTTTTTAAGTGGGAGAACTTGCACAATTGGTGGCTGACTAAATACTTTTTTGCCCCACTGTACCTGTAAGATCATTTCATGTCTCACCTCTGCAATGCTCTTACCGGTGACCCTTCAGTAATCTAATGATCCATAAAGGATAACTTGATGCGCAAACCAACAAACTAATTGAAGTAAAAAATAATAAATAAAATAAAAACCAAGCAGCAGCTAACATTCAAATGTGTCACCACATAAGCAAATACTAAAGAAGAGGTCCAGCCTGGGTGAAAAAAAAAATAAAAGTCAGCAGCTACAAATACTGTAGCTGCTGACTTTTAATATTAGGGCACTTACCTGTCCAGGGAGCACGCAACATGGGCACCCCAGTCGATCTTCGGATCAACTCCCGGGTGCTGCCGCTGCCATTCCTTCTGTGGGAACCCAGTAGTGAAGCCTTTTGGCTTCACAGTGGGTTCCCTACTGTGCATGCAAGAAGCATGCTTTTCTAATTGGGCTGGCAGCAGGGGAAGGAGGAGGAGGCAGAACTGTCAAAAACAGGTCCCCCATTTCCCCCTCTCCCCTGAAAGGTGCAAAATGTGGCACCGGAGGGGAGGGGGAAGCGTATAAGCGAGAGTTCCACTTTTGGGTGGAACTCCACTTTAAGAAAAAAGTAAATGTGGCACTACCTAAAAATAGCTAATAATCTAGTGCTCACAATAATTAATAATAGCATAACATGGTGACAATAAAAGAAATCATAATAGGCAGTGATAACAAATAACGTGCTGCAGAAATATAACATACAGATACTAATATAATCAATTCATCACATCAGTGAGTGAAAAATTATGAAAATAAAAAAGTGTCTTTAAATATAATAATGTAGTCCAATAAAAATAACATGCAGAATATCAATTCAATCCAAAGTACACATGAATAAGAAGAATTAATAAGAGAATGTGAGGTAATAAGAAAAAATCCACAGTGCACATAAACATCAGTTTATAAAGTGTTGTGGTCACACTCCTTTTCCCATCCAAAGTAGTTTTCATCACAATTCTTTTCACCATCCAGAGTTCGCCCTAGCAGCTCACCTCAAGCAGAGACCACAAGGGTCTAACAGCGCCTTGAATGTATAAAATCCTTGCAACAGGTCACACTTTAATCGCCTCTCCTGCAATTCTACCCCAAAAAAAGGGGCACTATTCCACCCACAGAAAGGGGCACTATTCAACCCATAGAAAGGGGCACAATTCTATCCAAATAACACCCACAGAAAGGGGCACTATTCCACAGACCGAAGAACCACAGTAATGGGGTATATTCTTCTTCCAAAGGACAATAGTATTGTGCCTTAAAATAAAACCAAAACGCATGGAATGCAGTGCAAATATATTTAGAACATCGGCTAAAATTGAACATTACCAGCTTTTGTATAAAAAAATATATATATATAACTTTTTTAAAGCAAACGTTTACAAAAGTGCAACATTGGAGTATGCCAAACATGACAATTGCTCTAGCTTGATTTTCACTCTAGATTTGGCCACTTTAATATGTTAGATTATACAGAGCATTTACATTACTAAATTAGCCAAGAAATATAAGAAAAAAACACAAAAACAGAGACAGTCCAGTGTTCCTCATCTTTGACAATATTTACCCAGGCAGCAGGATGGAATTTGGCCAAAACTAGAGAAGAATCCAGTACAGAGCAGATAAGCAGATAAAACTGCACTAGTATGTCATACATTTAAAAAAAAATAACAGTTTTCATCTCCGCTAAATTTTTATGAATGTATGGGTGGATGAAGACAAAAGAAATGTTGCAAAGGAGCAGACAGCCGCTTCCAGTATGCCTGCATTTTCAGTCTCATCAATTCCACATGAAAAAAAAACTGATCTTGGGTTCCCAAGCATCAATTTAAGGAGACATAAATTTGAAAATGTAGTTCAAATTTCAATGCCTCAATGTACAGATTACTGTAAAACATGTAAAATTTTGTTTAAATATTCTTTGTGACAGCAGAAATAAAGAATCTCAGGACAAGCTTAAAATGTTATAATAAATCTCAAAACAACTTTACAAGATGAAAGATTAACATTTAAAAAAACTAAATTTAAACCCCAAAAAAAAAGACTCTACTGTAAGGATAGACTTTCAACACCTGAATCATTATTATTAGTGCTGTCATTGGCATAAGGCTTCTGGCAGTAGGCAAAAGCCATCTTAGACTGCTTGAACAAAGCCATTTTTTCCTTAGGATACTCAGAAGTGGTGTTTTGTAAATCTTTTAGAAAAACATTTATACCCTTGAATGTAAAAGAAAAACTATGCTGTGTACAAACCCAATAACACTAGCTGCAACTGAAAGTGAAATACACACAAGTAAAAATAAGTAAAAAAGGAGCTGCGCTCTCAAATAACGTGTTACTGCAAATGTGATAACAAACAAAAATAAATGAATAACCAGAGAAAAATTGACTGATGATAAATCGCAAAAACAATAAATCATGTGATGTATATGAAGTCCTCCAATGTCGGACTAATTCTGTGAAAAATTCAAAAATGTGCAAGAAAAAAATTTATATGAACAAACAAACACACATTCTGGAGTCCTCAATGAAGAGATAAGTGAAATCCTCTCTGACTTTCGAGCAACAACTTGAATCCACCACCAAATAAAGTGAAAGCTTACCAGCTGCACAAGCTTGGGGCTAATACCCAGCCAGGGCCTTTGATCCTGCCCGTGCCTCCAATGACTGATGAAATGGGCTTTACTGAATACTGTGGATATGTTCAGCGGTCAGCGGCTAGCCACCAGAGACAGCTCAATATAGGTGTTCATAATGGTCCAGAAAAAAGATAGAAAGGAATCCTTATTGAGAAAAACCAGGTGGTATTTTATTTGGAGAAAAATATGCTTACAAGCATAGAGTGGAAATGTTTAAAACTCAATAAGAATGCCGGCCGGCAAGCAATAGTACAAAATGGCCATGCAAACGGGACGTAAAAAATAGCGTGGTGTTGTCAGCACGTCGCTCCTGCTGACGCGTTTCATCACTAATCTGAGCTAGTCCTGGGGCCTGATTGGGACATGATTTATTGTTTTTGGGATTTATCATCAGTCATTTTTTCTCTGGTTATTCATTTATTTTTTATTTGTTATCACATTTGCATTAACACGTTATTTGAGAGCGCAGCTCCTTTTTTACTTATTTATACCCTTGAGCTGATCTGTTATACAGATCAAATTATTTTTGAGCATTTCCCTATGTTTCTCCTGAGCTTGGTGGAAACGTTGGCTATGTTCCTAATCAAAAATGTTCCCTGTCTAGATTTCTAGTTCTACAGATGGTGCGGCTTCTCCTTCTCTCTGTTGTCTGCTCCCTTTCGACTCTACTTGGTATTGTTGAAACAGTGATGGGCTCTGTACTTGTGCTTTGTGTCATGAAAACATCTCCTTGCACTGCGCTTTCATCCTCCATCAGTGTTGTAAGAGGAAACAGTGCGACTACTTCATTGTCTGATGATTCATGTTGGAATTGAGTCTCCCTTATCAGAAAGAGCACCAATGTGCCTGGATCAGCATTGGAACCTAAAAAATGAAAATGGCATGTTAGGCAGTTGTCAATGATATTAGTTATTTGTGTTAATGACACTAGTATGCAATTTAAGTCCCCCCCAAAAAAAGCTTTAAGGAGAAATCAGTTCTGTTAATGTTTACATTTCTGAAAAAAAAAATTGTTGCTTTCTACTAGACATGTGCACTGCCAAAAAATTTGTTCGTTTTCACTTTCGTTTCATTCGGGTTTTTGTTTTAGTTTTTCGGGTCATTCGCAATTAGTAAAATTTGTACATTCGTACATTCATAAATTCGTACATATGTAAATTCATACATTCATAAATTCATGAATTCATAAATTCATACATTTGTAAATTAGTAAATTCATAAATTCGTACATTCGTACATTCGTAAATTCGAAAATTTGTATATTCGTAAATTAGAAAATTCATATATTCGTACATTCATAAATTCGAAAATTCAGAAATTTGGAAATTCGAAATTCGAAAATCCAAAAGCCCAAAAATTAGAAAATCTGAAAAAGTAATTAACTATTAAATTATAGGTATTGTAATTTCCTTTCAAATTTGGCTGTTAGTGAACGTATAGGAATTTATCCGAAGTTACAAATTATCCAAAATAACGAATGTCGCATTTAAACAAATGGAACAGAACAAATTAATAATAAATAATAATAATAAAAAGTTTTTATTAGTATTATTGTTATTTATTATTATTAATTCATTACGTTCCATTCGTTTGGATATGGCATTCGTTATTTCAGATAATTTGTAACTTCGGATAAATTTGTATTTGTTATGTTCACTAACAGCCAAATTTGAAAGGAAATTACAATACCTATAATTTAATAGTTAGTAATAGTTAAGATATTATTAGTTATTTATTACTTCAGATTTCCAAATTTATAAATTTACAAATTTACGAATGTACGAATTTACAAATTTACGAATTTACGAATGTACGAATTTATGAATTTTCGAATGTACGAATGTGCAAATGTACGATCAGTACATCAGTAAATAAACACACTTTCAGGGCATTTAAGACAGACAGATATACACAGGATTCAGGTAGACATGTGCAATTCGTTTCATAGCAAATCGAAATTCGGCCGAATTTTGCATCTTTCAGACATTCGGATGCATCCGAATGTTCAAATAAAAAAATACCGAACTTCAACTAATACGAAAGAAATTATAGCAAATATAACTAATGAATTTGACATGATTCGGTAATTCGTTAAAGATCTAATGAAACAGAAGGTCAACTCAAATTAAATCTTACAGTCCAATCAGCTGATTAACTTTGTGCTGGAGGTTGGATTACTGGCAAAGTTAATTCCTGAGAACTGAGTGAGAAGGGTGTTGTATTGTATTTGAGCAGAGGAGAAGAGATATTGTCATTGTGTGTGTTAATAGATTCAATAAACAAACGACTTTCCAAACTACAAATCATTATCACGAATCATTATACATTATACAAATCACTATACATACATAAATATCGAATTTCAACTAATACGAAAGAAATTATAGCGAATATAACAAATGAATTCAACATGATTTGAGATTCAGTATAACGAATATCGTCACTCTACAGAAATAACGAATTATCTGAAAACGAATTAACGTAACATAACGAATATAACAGAACAAGATTATGTATTTTACGAATGACAACAAACTGAAACTAAACGAAATTTTCCGTTGTGCACAAGTCTAGATTCAGGCCCTTAGTTTTGTTGTACGAGTATAAACTTATTTTTACTGTTGAGGCATGGAAGGATTTTGGAAGAATTTAAGGGGCTCTGGTCTTACTATGTTTGAGAATCACCTGCTTACATCCCCTGCTGTTTGTTTACATTGGAAAGCTGTCAGGCTGCCAAGTCTATTGTGGCAGAGAAAATAGTGAAAAGTAGCTGAGATTTCTGTGCCTCTGTTGTGATCTTTGAAGATGAAATGTTCCACAGTGCCTTCAGCTACAGTGAGAGTTTGTTTAACTACATTCCGACCAGTGCATGACAATGTACATCGGCACAATGGCACAGCTGGGCAAATGGGCTTACTGGTACGTCCCCTTTAAATCCCCTTTAAATCGTGGCATTGTGGGCTTGCGCGCCCGCCGCCTACTCCGTGACTGTGCCCGCGGGTCCCGCGGGTCCCACTGACTCGATGTCCGCCGGGGGCCCGCGATCATGTCACAGAGCAGCAGAATGGGGAGATGTAAACAAGCAATTTCCCATGTTCTGCCTAGTGACATGACAGAGATCTAGTGCTCCCTGTCATCAGGAGCAGTGATCACTGTCATGTGAGTGGTAGCCCATCCCCCCAACAGTTAGAATCACTCCCTAGGACACACTTGATTGCCCCCTAGTGTTTAACCCCTTCCCTACCAGTGTCATTTACACGGTAATCAGTGCATTTTTATAGCACTGATCACTGTATAAATGACAATGGTCCTAAAATAGTGTCAAAAGTGTCCAATGTGTCCGCCATAATGACGTAAAAAAATGGCAGATTGCCACCATTACTAATAAAAAAATAATAATAAAAATGCCATAAATCTATCCCCTATTTTGTAGACACTATTACTTTTGTGCTAACCAATCAATATACGTGTATTGACATTTTTTTTACCAAAAATATGTAGAAGAATACATATCGGCCTAAACTGAGAAAGAAATTTGTTTTTTTATATATATTTTTGGGGAATATTTATTATAGCAAAAAGTAAAAAAATATTGTTTTTTTTTTCAAAATTGTCGCTCTTTTTTTGTTTATAACGCAAAAAATAAAAAAAACGCAGAGGTGATCAAATACCACCAAAAGAAAGCTCTATTTGTGGGAAAATAAGGACGTCAATTTTGTTTGAGTGCAACGTCGCACGACCACGCAATTGCCAGTTAAAACAACGCAGTGCCGTATCTCAAAAAGTGCTCTTGTCAGGTAGGGGGTAAATCCTTCTAGGGCTGAAGTGGTTAAAAGCTCTTTATTTAAAATAATTTAATATTATTAGTCTAGGCCCAGGGCACTTTACGTCTTTAAAAATAACTTTCTGTAACTGCCTGAAAAGTGTTAGGTATAGTGAGGCTTTCATTTGATTGTCACTTACCCAAACTCCATCTAAAACTACATGTCCATCTAAATCTGCCCTGTCCACTGGGTAACAACATTGTAAAGTAGAGAGAGTGGAAAAACACAGATCTACTGAAAAGATCAACTGGTAATAAAACTGTTATATGGGGACTCATAAAAAGAAAAGCTGTTTTACTGCTAATAACACACTGAATTCTACATGTCATTTTTTTGCCTGATAGTTCACTATCACACTATTAAACAGCGAGACAACTGTGCCCATTTAAAACTGTATGAAGTGTACTCTGCTTTTTTCTGTTTTCAAAACCTGTGTTTAATACTATAATATTCACCTAGTGATTTGTTTCCTATTTAGATGCAGACAGCATAGCCCTCAGAATGCTTCTATTCCCCTGGCAATTATCTCTTACAAAAGCTTAACAAAAAAAACTTCTGTATTCATCTGCACTGGTAATGTCAGTTCCTGTTTACATATTACAAAGAGGCACTAAAATTCACTGCAAGTGAAATTTACAGGGCATGTGTTTTAATTAACAGTGATTGATTCAGCACCAGTGAATATATGATGAAAGTCACATTCACTGCTTTATAAATATGTCTCAAAGTGTTCTTGCACTGTTGAGTCTTCAATAAACGACATTGTTTGCTCAAACACATTAAACAAGTTCAGGCAACTGTTCAAAAACTAAGTCCACTTTTTAGCATGTCTTTCCCATTAAAGTATATGTACATCCAAAACTTTTTTTTATTAGTTTTGGATAGATTTGGGAAGAGTAAACGCCCTATCAGGTTTTTCCCTCTCTGTAACCCATTGGGAAAATTGCTCCTTCACTTCTTTTCTCAGTGATGTAAAAGGAATTGACAGGGAATCTTTACAAAGTGGGTGGAATATCCATTTGAGAGAATTGTAACAGGAACATTTGTCCCCATTTCTTGCTCCACTGGCAGCTCTAAAATTGTGGGTTTCCAAATGGTCACCAGGACAAAAAGAGGTGTGAATCTCAGCAGTGGGGACACAGACAGTGTGCTGTCACAGGGACAGGAAAGTTAATATCTTTACTTTCAAAAGATCGATAAAACATACCTTATGTTGCACTTATCTGAAGCAAATGAATGTGGGATTTAAAGTGTTATTAAACGCAGGACTCTGCATTCACTATATCTCGTCTCCACAGTACACAGAACATGGAAATGCAATTATTTTAGTAAATATAAACTGCTTAATACCTTTTCTCATCAGTAGTATATAGCAGTCTTGTGACTTCTATCGCTGTGTGGTAAAGCTGGTAGGAGGATTTTTTATACTGCTCTCACTGTCCTGTAAAACTTCAGGACCCCTGACTCTTTTTCTGGAAAGTGCCGATTGGCCCTGTGTTGATCACATGCACTCTCCCTAGAGAAAAAAAAAACAGACAGGATCAAACAGCCTTTTTACACAATGCAGAGGATTAACGCCTTAGGTTCCACTGTATATAGAGACTGATTTTACTGTTGTGGGATTAGTAACACTTTAACTTCTGTGTTTTACTGAGCTGCCTATGGCTTGTGCCATGTCAACAAGTGGTTATACAGTATAACAGAGCAGGTCTATTGAGGTAAGCCAACGTATATAGCAGCAATTTAGACAGAACAGTAATCAATTATATTTTTAAAAGCCTTTTACACACACTGCTTTCTACTATAAAGTTTTCCTGTGTCTCACAAAGCACATTTGCACTTTTGCTCCTGAAGCAACTGAGCATCAGATTACAGTCTGCTGTATTATTCTCACATGTGTTTCCTCACCCATGACTGTTGTATAACAGATGTGTTTAACTCCCATAACTTATTACCCCACTTATATACCTTATTTGTATTAACCGAGACCACACCAATGTTCTTGGGGTAACAAAGGCCGTAGCAGCCTACTTTATTTAACAAATATAAAACTCTTCAAGTAAAAAACATATAAAACGTACGAGTTAAAACATCATCTGTTATTAACCCTAGTAAATTTAACGTTGGTCTGAGCAGGAAATTTGTAAACCTCTGTGTTAATATCCCTCTTACACTGCAGTCCCTCTCAAGTGTATTATCCATGCCTCAAGCTGGCTCAGAGACTACCACTGGCCGCAGTGCCCCCATTATCACCTCCCAGCTAACCTCCTTTAACCAGGAACCACCATCAGGACCCATCCAACGATAGTCCCGATCTCTTCCTTCTGATATCTTCCTTCCCCTGCACAGACCAATGCCCGCCACTGCTACGACATCCAATCCACCAGCACCTGTGAGGAAAAAACAGAAAAACAACCTCCAAACCTAAAACAACCACCACTAGGGAGGGTGGGCGGGAACTTTCCCCCAAGCATTGGTGACTCATCCCAGGCGGAGTCACTTTTTAAGTATTCCACCTTTTTAAGTATTCCACCGGCCCCTCCCCCTCGGCTCAATAATCACCACCCCTCAGTATAGTTAATTTCCCTGTTAACCCCGTCATGCCCGCCCTACGCCTATTCACTTCATTGCTATTGCTCCGGGCTTTCTTTCAAAGCAAATCGTTTCACAGTTTTGAAGGATGAGCATGCATTGGAGTTTTCTGGAGTTTTGAATTGCTTATAAACCTACAAGATATGTTGCTTCTAGGATTATCCCTGTTGCTGGGATTGCTATGCTGTGATAAACCACAACTATCCCTGTATGCATTCCTATATTTTGGGGGTTTTGCTCAAGTGTAGTGCTTCTCATTGAGTTCACTGTGACCAGAAAGGGTATCCACCATCTCTACAAACACAAAAATAAATTACATTAAGCCTCCTGGCTGTCTCTTGCAGCACTGCTGCTCAGGCCTCAAGCAACAGCCTTTGGTCTTGTCCCACAAACCAACTCACAGCACCACTGTGCTCCCATGCAACCTCTGCACCTTACTGGTAGCTCTTGTAGCTCCCTGCTGCACTGGCCCATGTCCTGACCTGTACAGGGAACCTCCTGTCTCCAAGGTGGAGCCATGAACTGACACTTGATTATAAGGGCTGCACCTGCCTTCACACTCACAGCCTGACTCAGTCATTTAACCATGCATTTTTACTGACTCCAAACACAACTGATCTGTGTGTTGTAGTAAAGCAGTTTACCCCAACATATGTTCGCATATGATACTTTGTGACGCGCAGCTGCATTTCTTTAGATCAGTGCCCCAATGCATATGTACATTAGCTGTCAGCACACGTGCAGCTAAGTTGCAGAAAATGCTGCAGTTGCATTTTTCTTGGGCAAAGGGGTGCACTGCCATTCTATTACATATTCAGTGCACCTTAAGGCATTAAAATATGTGAGTTAATGTAAAGCATAGTGTGTGAATATGCCATGAGAGTTGTGTTTCATACACCTATGACTTTTTCATTTATTAAGTTTCTACCTATGAGGAAAATGTTCATATAGTAGGATTTTCCAGTATGTTTACTTTTAGCTATAGACAAAATAGAACTCACGTGAGAGTACACTGCTAATTCTCTATAATGGTGTATCTAAGGGGGTACAGTCTACAGCAGGTACTGCTACTTAACCACTTAAGGACCAGAAGGATTTGCCCCTTAATGACCAGGCCATTTTTTGAAATACCACACATCGTCGCTTTAACTAACAATTGCGGGGTCATGCGACGTTCCCACAAATAGAGCTTTCTTTTGGTGGTATTTGATCACCTCTGCAATTTTTATTCTTTGTGCTATAAACAACAAAAGAGCAACAGTTTTTAAAAAAACCCAATTTTTTTACATTTTTGCTATAATAAATATCCAAAAATAAAAAAACTAATTTCTTTATCAGTTTAGGCCAATATGTATTCTTGTATATATTTTTGGTAAAAAAAGGAAATCGCAATGAGCGTATATTGATTGGTTTGTGCAAATGTTATAGCGTCTACAAAATAGGGGATATATTTATGGCATTTTTACTGTATAAATGTCACTGGCAGGGAAGGGGTTAATACTAGGGGGCGATCATGGGGTTAAGTGTTCCCTACTGAGATGTACTGTGGGGGGGAGTGTACTGACAGGGAGTAAAGAGAGTTTGCTGGTCCTGATCGCTAGGAACAGCAGATCTCTCTCTACTTCCCAAACAGAATGGGGATCTGTCTGTTTAAATTGACAGATCCCCATTCTGGCTCTCTGTGGAGCGATCGCAGGTTGCTGGCGGACATCACAGCCACCGGCCACGCAAATCGGCTCCCGGGTTGTACCGCGGGTGCGTGCGTGTGCCTCTAGCGCCGCGTGTGCCCCCTAGAACTATTAAAGTGGCTGACGTACACCTACGGCGATTCGCGCAGCTGTGACAACCTGTCGCAGTATAATGACGGCGGCTGGTCGGCAGCGGTTAAAGGGTGTGTTGGTGCAATATGCAGAGTTGCAGCAGCGTGCCAGATACCGGAACACTCTCTGCATTCGAGCACCTGGCAGTGAAATAATCCTGATGTTAATTAGTTGGATGTTTGCAAAGGGAGGCAGGCACAGGCAGCTCTGTGCTATAATGCGCTCTATTGCAAGGTCTGTTCAGGACTGCAGGACAGATGCAGTATGTGCCCAATGTTAGAGTCCTCCACAAGAACATCACCTAGTGGTGGTGTAGTTCAGGACCACCATCAGGTGGTGAATTAAACTGATGAGGTTAATAGTGGGCTATTACCAATCCAGCAACAATGAATTACATATGGATATACACAAGAACCAGAATGAGAGATAAGCAAAATGACAGTGATTTAAACATATATAATTGGGCAATTTTATTTTTAAGGTACTATATGTAAAACAGATACTTTTAAAAATGTAATTTTGTGATCTAATGTTACACCTAGAAGCTCCCATAAAAGGGTCATATTTTTGACACTGAAGGCAAATCCTTCATTGGGTTCACATTCTGGAAGGTGAAACAATAAACAAAAAAAATGAATAGACTTTTTTGTGGAGAATTAAGAGTATAAGCTGGCAAAAAGTCCGTGCACCCAAAATACAAACAGAAAATAATAAAGGGAAGAGACTAAGACTTGTGTTTAAAATTAAGGGATGTCTTGAATCATTAATGTTTTGAATTTTTTTTAGGTATGAATTTACACCTCAACAGAGAACAGGTCTCTGTTGAGCAGTAGTAATTGTAGTAATTGAGATGTGTTTTTGGGTATAACTGATTTGAATCTGGTCCAGAAATTAGTGTCTGAGCATCCCCCAGTTCCTGTGTTCCATCATCCACCAAGGCTTTACAAGGGGGCTCACCGTTGACTGGCAGGGTGATTGTGGCTATCACTGGCTCCCTCTGTGAGCCTTTGAGTGATTTGATGGATGGTCTACTCCAGTCTCTAGTATAGAATTTACCTGCATAATTATGTGTCTTTGAACATATCATTTAGAGTTTGAAAACTAGAACTTGGGATGCTAATATCAAGTAGTTAACCGGAACCATCGACATATTTTTACTCTTGTATACCCCATATTTTAGGGCTGAGGTCCCTGCATCATCACCTTAATTGTTATAACAAATGTTCCTTGAATTTGACCACTTGCTGCCCTTAGGACATATCCCTACATCCTCAAGTTTCAGTTGTTATACCAGGGTCATGGCTGCAGCTGCAGTCATGACCCTGGATTTTTTCTTCAGTCGGCAAAGATCTATAATATAAAAGTGATCCAAGTGGCTATATAGTTGCTGCATCACTTTTACACCTTTCTCTGCCCTCCTAGGCTCTCCCGTTCCACCCGGGAGCCTGGTACTAAACCGGCAGTCACGTCAGCTGACCATATAGATGGGGGAGGAATGTATGTTTGCTAATCATCTCTATGTTCTATAAAACCAGAAGCAACAAGGATTTTGTCACTCATGGTTTGAATTTATTGTTTACAAGCTGTTATCGGCTTGTACACAATCTGATCAAACCAATCTCGGTTTTATCAGATGCTCTTGATGCCAGAGGAGAGTTCTCGGGTCTAATAGACCCCAGATGTCTCAGTAAGGGGTACCTGTCACACTCACTACCCATGTTTTTCATCCCTTGTGATAGCAAAAACTTTAAATAAAATTAAGTAATAAAACAAAATTACTCATGCACAAAAGCAAACACATATGTGAACAGTGATTACACCACACATGAGTTACTCCCGCAAATGTCATAGCGAGACCAATAAGTCTATTACCAGATCTCTTGTGCAACTCTAAATTGGTAACTTGGAAAGGCTTTTAAGGCAATGCCTATGGAAATGTAAAATTACCGTAAGTTGTTGCCATTTCACAGGTGCACACAATTTTAAAGTGTGACATCTATGGTATCTATTTACTCAGTGTAATATCATATTTTATAATACCCAAACAATGGGTATTATACTGTGTCTTTGTGTAAATGTACATGGTTAGATGCCATGGATATTTTTAGGTATTGATCACCTCTTTATTTAAGCTGTTCCCATATTGGCAATGCAGATACTGTTTTCATTTGCGATTAGGCAGCTAGTATATAGTCACATGAGATATTATCTCTTGTGTGGCTTGGCATAAAAAACATCAGTAGAGTTCAAGACAGTTGTGTGGTTTCTTCAGGGACCAAATATTCTAAAAAATATTAATGTAGAACCCCATTTTGTTGTTCACCATAGTACTGAACACCTCAAACTACAGATTATTGCAATAATTAACCACTTAAGGACCGAGCCTCTTTTTGAGATTTGTTGTTTACAAGTTAAAAACAGTTCTTTTTGGGGGAAAATTACTTGGAACCCCCAAACATTATACATTTTTTTTTCTAACACCCTAGATAATAAAATGGCAGTCATTGCAATACTTTCTGTCACACTGTATTTGTGCAGCAGTCTTACAAGTGCACTTTTTTTTGGAAAAAATGCACTTCTTTGAATTAAAAAATAAGACAACAGTAAAGTTAGCTCAATTTTTTTTTATATTGTGAAAGATAATGTTACGCTGAGTAAATTGATACCCAACATGTCATGCTTCAAAATTGCGCCCTCTCGTGGAATGGCGACATTTTAAAAAATTCTACAGGTTGCATGTTTTGAGTTACAGAGGAGGTCTAGGGCTAGAATTATTGCTCTCGCTCTACTGATTGTGGTGATATCTTTCATGTGTGGTTTGAACACCGTTTTCACTTCTGCACATGAGCTTGGTGGGACGGGGCGCTTTAAAAAAAAAAAAATCTTATTTATTTTACCTTTTAGTTTTTATTTTTACACTGTTCTTTAAAAAAAATTGTGTCACTTTTATTCCTATTACAAGGAATGTAAAGATCCCTTGTAATAGAAAAAAAAGCATGACAGGACCTCTTAAATATGAGATCTGGGGTCAAAAGACCTCAGATCTCATATTTACATTAAAATGCAATAAATAAAAAAAAGAAAAAAAATTTTTAAAAAAAATGGCCCTTTAAGAGCTATGGGCGGAAGTGACGTTTTGACGTCACTTCTGCCCTGCAATGGTATGGAGATGGGTGGGGGCCATCTTCCCCTCACTTGTTTCCATACACAGTAAGGAAGAGGATCTGATCGCCTCCGCCACTGTCGACGGCTCCAGTAAGCGGCGGAGGGCATGGGAGCAAGGCGGGAGGGGGGCCCTCTCCCGCCACTGATAAAAGTGATCTCGTGGTGCAGAGACCACCATTATCAGAAACAGGACCGCCGGCCAAAGAAGAGGATACCGGGGTTATGGCAGAGAGCTGCTGCCATAACAACGATATTCCTCTTCGAAGTTAGGATGTATATCAGCGTGCGGTGGTCCAGAAGTGGTTAATACCCCCAGCAGCGGTAGGGATAATTTCTCCTTGTTAGCTGGAAGTGTATTGTATCCTTAATCTAAACACCAGGATTGAATGAATTTCAAGTGGGACATTATCCAGTAATATTAATGAATTGTACATATTCTGTTTTAACTCTACTTTCTATTTTGCTTCCCCCTTTATTTCTTATTATTTTTCATCTTTTACTATTCCTTTTGTTTGTATTCCTAACCCCCTGCTCTTTCAACCCTCCTATTCTCTACCTTTTCTTTTAACATACCCCCCCCCCCCCCGTTCTTTTCTCTCTTGTATCCTTATTTTATCTGTTTTTTCTTTATCTTTCTCAACTTTTTTCTCTTCTTTTTCTTTCTTTTAATTATTTTCCTCCTTCTTCCTCCCTCTTTACTCTTTTTGCCCTTTCCCCCTCGCTTCCCCCTTCTCTTCTTCCTCCTTCCATTTTTTTTTCTCCCCTTCATTTTTTTTCTTCTTCTATTCTACGGTTATAGGTCCTTTGTTATTTATAGTTTGGATGGTTATTTCTCCCTGTCTAGTACTCAGAGAGATACAGATTGATATTATTAGCATTTCAATGTAATATTCATGGATTCATTTAAAGACTTTCAATTAATTTGTTGTGTTTTTTTAGAAGGTTATGGGTTTGATTTAGGCATACATTCAAGCCATTATGCTTTTATAAATAGTATGGCCATTATGTTGGGATTTATGTATGTGTTTCCTTTTAAGGGTCCTTTGACACAGGCTTTCTGATCAGGTCCGCCTGTCATTTTTTCAGGCAGACCTGATCGGACCTTGCAGTCTCCTCTGTGGAGCTGTGGATGTCAGCAGAGACATGTCCGCTATCACCTGCCACCATCTGATCCTGCCTGCAAAATTCAGACGGATAGTGGTCCTATTTTCCATCCGTCTGGTGGATCGGATGGGATCAGATGAAAATGGACAAGCTGATCGTTTCCACATGATTTTCCCATCGAGAAGAGTGGGGCTACTGTATGTCTGTGTCCGCTCTGCACAGTGGAGCGGACACGGACTTGTCATCTGCCTACTCAGCGGTGATCGGCGGAGCGATCCCCCGCTGAGCAAGCAGAATCCGCAAGATGGAGGCACCTGTGTGAAAGGGGCCTAACACCTGATTTATTGTATCTGTGTACTGAATAAATAAGTTCCTCCCTACTACCCCTATTTCTGTGATCAAGTGAATGTGTGTATGAAACGCATTAGAGTAAAGCAGTCCCAGGATGGGGCTGCAATGTACCGATATCCAAGTTCAATAAGGCTGGATGACGTGTTGTGGTATTAATGCTAACACAGCTCCTATCGGCACCAACACTGCACACTCTAGACGTGCCAGGTGATGAACTAGGTTGCTCTAACATACTGCTGACTACAACAAATGGTGCTATGGGGGTAACAGCAGAACAGAGAGGCACAACCAACTATGCAGTCTTTAAAAGGGAACCTTTAACATGGAAAACTGCAATGAGAGATACCTCTTCTCACAACAGTTTGCCACTATTTTTGAAAAGTTCAAAAGGTTAACAAAAATCCCAAAATAACAGCTTTTCCAAAATGAAAGACTGCAGCAAAGTTTTGCATTGTCCTGGAGTGATGGGAGTAGGACAGGCATGTCTTTGATAGGGTAGCTGGTTTCCTCATTGCAGTGCAATACAGTCTATATTATGTTCACAGGAGAGGTGCAGAGTCAACTTCAGAAACTCTGTCCCCCTTGCTGAACACATCTGCAACCAAAATGGCTGACAAAATCTCACATGAACCCTTTGTCTAAACTATCACAGGCTTCAACAAGATGGCACCCAGAGCTCTTAGCAGGGAACAAGTTCCTCCTATGGTGGGTTCCCTCTAGTGTCACTACTATTGTGTCGGTCATGAAGCTGTTCTGTTCACGCTGCAAAAAAAAAAGTTGAAGTGACTTAGCAGTCAGATAACTACTTCATCACTTCCCAGGCAGGCATGCAGGGGGCCAACGGATGGAGCATTGGCTAGTAACCAGTCCAGCCTGGCATCATGGCAGAAATTAGTATCCAAACCCTGCCTACAAGTTACCGTATTTTTCGCTCCATAAGACGCACTTCCCCCCCTAAAAAATGGGGGGAAATGTCTGTGTGTCTTATGCAGCGAATATTGACCAGGCCAAAAAACCAATCCCCCCCCATGTCGCCACCGTGTTATTAGTTATTATACCGGCGCTCGGCTTCTCTGCTTCAGAAGACAGGAGGACAGGATGTGAGGTGCATCCTGGCAGGGGCATACCAAGGGGGGCAGTCCGCCCCAGGTGCCACACTCAGTGGCATCGCTATGGGGGTGCGCTCCCTGGCCCTGGCTGCTCCCTTTGGTAGTTTTTTCAGCCAGAACATCCCCAGTGCCATGGCCACACTAGCCTCCAGTCTGTCACTGTGTTTTCTTCCTGCTCCTCCCACCACTGCTGCTGCTGCCCAGCCAGGCCTGTGTGTGCCATTATTAAGAGAGCCAGCCGCCCACCAGAGGAGGGGGTTGAGGAATGCAATGGCAGTGTCCTCCACTGCCTGAGGTGAGCTGGTGATAAGGGTGTGGGAGGTGTGGGTTGGCATGATATACACTGCCCATTCACCTGAGCTGGTTTGAGAAGAGGCTGAATGGGGTGTTTGTGTCTGCCCTGCCACCCTGAGCTGATCTGGGAAGGGGGATTTTGCTGTGCCCACCACCACCACCCAGGTATAGAGTAGCTGAGCTGAATTGATACGGGGGGTGGTATTACTGTGTGTCCACCACCATTTGGTTCAGAATTTTTTTTTTCTTGTGTAGCGCTGGTAGATTTTCATCTACCGCTTATAGGTAAATTTAGTGGGTTACCTGTTTTATACATAGTCAGATTTAGCCTCTGTTCCAGTTTGGCTGTGTTGCATGTAGTTTCACACTGTGCCTGTGGGTGTCGTTGCCATGGGTCGGTTTTGGAAAGGCAACGCGCTGAAGCATATGGGTGCTCTTCTGTCCCGGAGATAACTCGGTGGATGTGGTCCTCCGAGTTGCATTCTGGGAGAGGGTATTTATGGGACAGACGCCATGTTTTAGGGTCGTTTTCATTCCACCTGCTGGCCCTCCTGGCCGACAGGTATGTGTTAGGAGGACCACGTTGATACAGCATGTGGGTGGGCCCAGAAGCCTGTCTGGGGCTTACCACAGCGGCGGGGGAATGGTCCTGTGCTGTCTTTCCTATGGGAAGAAGCTGGACAACTGAGAAGATCCCAGGGGAGAACCCATCATGGAAGGATTATGCAGAGTGCTGGTCTGGAGAGGGGCCTGGTGACTCAGTTGGAGGACGCATACTAAAGTTATTCTATCGCATAGTACTGCCGGGTCGGCTTAAAGGTTCTAGTGCTGTGTTTGCTGTCCATCGTAAACCATTACATCCTGTGGCAGAGGATTGTACGGGTTTCTATTCCATTCAAGTCTGTGGCAGTGACTTTTGTTCGTGCTGCGTGCCGGGTGCTAGATTAGTAAGAGAAACCTATCCGGGCAGGCAAAGATTCAACTCTAAAAGGAGAGTACATTCATCTACAAGATTCCAATTCATAATACTACATCAAGGAAAGGTATTTGAACTTCCCTGCAACTCTTCTTCTACCTCTTTCCTGCTACTTCCTTCAGTTACTCTTTATTAAAGCATTGGAAAAGTGTCTGGTGTCTACACTGTCTGGGATTAAACTCAATGGGACCCTAGACCCGGTTCTGGTGAAATTAAGGTAACAAAGGTGACTGCAACAGCCCGCTTTAAACCAGCAGCTCCACTGTGAGTTAGTGCTACACTTGATTTCCTGCTCTAAAACCTAGGTGCATCTTATGGTCAGGTGCATCTTATGGCGCAAAAAATACGGTAATATATAGTTCCAAAAAAAAAGGAGTCACAAATGTGTGTGGTCTGCTAAAGAATTTAAAAAGTTTGTATGGTTGTATGATAAAATTACATGAGGCTAGCTCCTATGAAAGTGCTTATTATGTGCAGCCTTATATGATGCAGCTTAATTTCTTAACTTGGCTAAATAATAATCTACATGGTGTTTACCTTTATTGTGTTGTTCCTTTCAAGGAAAGTAAGATTAGTTGTTCTCTATTTAATCCCGACCACAAATTCTGTCAATTCTTCTTGTCAAATTTTAAGCTGGTTATAAATTTGAATGTTTTCCTATGTCAAAACATATCTAAACTTTTCAAAATATCCCCAATTAAATTACTGTAGCCATATGAAACTTTGAAGGATGACACTCACAAAAATAATACAGCCCAGCACAGCTTAGTAAAGGGTCACTGCATTAAAAAAAGCTTTCTGCTATAAAGCGCAGTAACTAGTAGTAAAGTTAATAGTTAGTGGCAAGAGAATGGATTTGCCAGAAGCAGTAAGCTGCTGATTAGGTCAATTCACTGGAGGTGGAAATTTGCCTGAAACTATTTTCTACAGTTGGTGGACCCCTCCCTGGTGTATGAAATGTGATCTGGGGTTCTGTTAGGTCTTCTGGTTTTTACAGCAGCAAGTCAAAAGGATTGATATGGTTTGGCATATCTTCATAAATAAAGGGGCATTCTTATAAAAGGATGTTAAAAAAAAGGCTATAATATTGGGTACGTTTATATCTGTAGCATGATAGGGGATGATAGATTCATTTTTACGGTTTCTTGGCTCTTGTAATGTAATGTCTTGCTAATATAAAGTGTGATATTTGAGTCTGTCCAAAAAAATTTTAAGCATGCATAGGAATGTTTTTTCACATTTAAGGGAAAATTGTATCAATAAAAACATATAGCGCTGTCATTGCTGACCTCAGCTTCTGTAGAAGGCTTCTAACTTGGTTGCTTGTACTGAGAGTACAATGATTTCAGTTAATTTTGTAACATAATTATGAATGACAGCTCAAGAAATCTCACTCCATAAATCCCCAAGCTAAGTGCATTACCATTGGTTTGCTCACTACCTAACAATACATTGAGATTGGAGAGCCTACAGACTCCAGTATTGTGTAATTAAAACTGGAAGGAGCCCTACAAAGCTCACTTAAAGGAGTTTTAAAGTCTCATGGTTTTTCACCTTAATGCGATCTATGCATTAAAGCGGAGTTCCACCAACATTTTTTTTTAAAAGTCAGCAGCTACAAATACTGCAGCTGCTAACTTTTAAAATATGGACACTTACCTGTCCAGGGCGCCCGCGATATTGGCACCCGATCTGTCGCTCTGCTCTCGGGTGCTGCCGCTGCCATCTTCAGTAAGGGAATCGGGAAGTGAAGACTTGTGGCTTCACTTCCCAGTTCCCTACTGCGCATGCGCGAATTGCACTGCGCAATCCGTACGGTCCCTGCTGTCTCTGGGACCCATGTATTTCCCAGCATACAGCGGGGGGGTGGGAAGTGGTGTAGATACCCGCAGATTCTGCGGCTATCTATGCCCGAAAGTTGGTGCAAATACCTGTAATATACAGGTATCTGCACCCCCCTCCCCCTGAAAGGTGCCAAATGTGACACTGGAGTGGGGCAGGGTTCCAAAAAGCGGAGGTTCCATTTTTGTGTGACCCTCCGCTGTAAGGTTAAAAACCTTCTGTGCTGCAGCTGCCCCCCCAGAGCACCCCTTTTTCTTATCTGAACCCAATCATTCCAGCGATGAGCATGAGCCCAGCAGCTCCAGCCACTGTCTCTGGTCCTCATTGGATAGATTGATAGCAGTAGAAGCCATTGGCTCCCGCTGCTGTCAATCAAATCCAGTGACAAGGGAGCCAAGGGTCAGGACCAAGTCCTGCTGTTTGTGTCAATGGACGCAGCAGCAGGACTCTGGAGCCCGCCCGCACGGGTGCCCCCATGGAAAGCGGCCCTCCATAGGGGCACCCAATAAAGAGGAGGGTTCAGAAGCACCGCAGCGGACCCCGGAAAAGGAGGATTGGGGCCACTCTGTGCAAAACCCTTGCAGAGAGCAGGTAAGTATACAGTGCCTTGAGAAAGTATTCATACCCCTTGAAATTTTCCACATTTTTTCATGTTACAACCAAAAACATAAATGTATTTTACTGGGATTTTATGTGATAGACCAACACAAAGTTGCACATAATTGTGAAGTGGAAGGAAAATTATAAATGGTTTTCAAAATTTTTTACAAATAAATATGTGAAAAGTTTGGCGTGCATTTGTATTCAGCCCCCTTTACTCTGATACCCCTAACTTAAATCTAGTGGAACCAATTGCCTTCAGAAGTCACCTAATTAGTAAATAGAGTCCACCTGTGTGTAATTTAATCTCAGTATAAATACAGCTGTTCTTTGAAGCCCTTAGAGGTTTAGAGAACCTTAGTGAACAAACCTCATCATGAAGGTCAAGGAACACACCAGATTATGGATAAAGTTGTGGAGAAGTTTAAAGCAGGGTTAGGTAATAAAAAAATATCCCAAGCTTTGAACATCTCACAGAGCATTATTCAATCCATCATCCGAAAATGGAAAGATTATGGCACAACTGCAAACCTACCAGGACATGGCTATCCACCTAAACTTACAGGCCTGGAGAGCGTTCATCAGAGAAGCAGCCAAGAGGCCTATGGTAAACAAAAGGGGGGGTTTCCGGCGCTCTGAAACATGTGATGTCTAAGGTAAATAATACAATGGTAGCTATAATAGCACATTAAAATAAGGCAGGTAAATTCTAGAATGAGGAGGCAGCCATCCTCAGAGGGTGTCCATTACCTCTGTTGATAATAAATGTTGAAAAAAGGAGGGGTGTGGAGGCGCCAACTGTGGTAACTGTCCTAACTTTTATTTTTGCATAAACAAGCTACCACAGTTGGCGCCTCCACACCCCTCCTTTTTTCAACAAGAGGCCTATGGTAACTCTGGAGGAGCTGCAAAGATCTACAGCTCAGGTAGGAGAATCTGTCCACAGGAAAACTATTAGTCGTGCACTCCACAAATCTGGCCTTTATGGAAGAGTGGCAAGAAGAAAGCCATTGTTGAAAGAAAGTCATAAAAAGTCCTGTTTGAAGTTTGTGAGAAGCCATGTGGGGGACACAGCAAACATGTGGAAGAAGGTGCTTTGGTCAGATGAGACCAAAATTGAATTTTTTGGTTTAAAAGCAAAACGCTATGTGTGGCGGAAAACTATCACTGTACATCACCCTGAACACACATCCCCACCATGAAACATGGTGGTGGCAGCATCATGTTGTGGGGAGGCTTTTCTTCAGTAGGGATAGGGAAGCTGGTCAGAGTTGATGGGAGTTGATGGGAAGATGGATGGAGCCCAATGCAGGGCAATCTTAGAACAAAACGTGTTTTAGTCTCAAAAGAATTGAGACTGGGGCAGAGGTTCACCTTCCAGCAGGACAACGACCATAAACATACAGCCAGAACTACCATGGAATGGTTTAGATCAAAGCATATTCATGTATTAGAATGGTCCAAAAAAATTCCGAAATGCTTCACTTTGGCGGACGCTTTCTCCAACGCTCCTCTCTTGACCGACAGAAGCCTCAAAACTACATTTTCCACGACACTGTAACCTGCTGGACTCAGGAGAAACGTTCAATGAAATCCTCTTTAACATGTCCTCAAGAGATTTTAACTTCTGCACTCTCTGTGGGAATGGGATGAGTTCTGAGACCTTCCACTTATAACGGTGGTCAAGAAGGGTTGCCAACCAGTAATCATCCTTCTCCTTTATGCCACGTATTCTTGGGTACTTTCGCAGGCTTTGAAGCATGAGGTTGCCCATGCGCCTCAAATTTGCTGAGGCTTGAGAAGCAGACTCCTCGGGCTCACTCAGGATGACAGCATCTAGAATTTCCTCCTCCCAGCCACTTACTACTCCCAAGGGTCCTGGGGTTGGAAAGCCATTGCTTACAGATTGAGCATGTCTTCCTCTTCTTCAAAGCCTATAAAAGTGCCAGAATCCTCCTCCTCATCCTCCCCCCTCACTCCTCATGTGTGTTCTGTGACATAGGAATGATGGTGTCTGGATAAAGTGGGCCTTGAGAGGAAAGGAAGTCCTCCTCTTCCTCTTGCTGCTCTGCCTCCATTGCCCTGTCCATAATGCCAAGCAGAGTCTGCTCCAGCAGGAACACAACAGGGATTGTGTCACTGATGCATGCAATGTCGCTGCTCACCATCCTTGTGGCCTCCTCAAATTGTGACAATACAGCATGCATCCTTAATGATTAGCCATTGGCATGGGGAAAAAAAGCCAAGGGGGCCTGAGCCTGTCGTTATGCCATACTGGCACAAGTACTCGCTGATAGTCCTCTTCTGCATGTATAGCCACTGCAGAATTGACAAAGTCGAGTTCCACCTAGTGGGCATGTCACAAATCAGGCAGTTTATGGGCAGGTGGATTTCTTGCTGAATCTCAGCCAACCGAGCACTGGCTGTGTATGACCACCTGAAATGGCTACAGACTCTTCTGGCCAGCTTTAGCACATCTTGCAACTCTGGGTACGTATTTAGGAAATGCTGCACCACCAAATTGGGGACGTGTGTCAGGCATGGTACATGTGTCAACTTTCCCTGTCTAAGGGCGGACAGGAGGTTTGAGCCATTATCGCATACCACCATTCCTGGCTCCAGCTGGCATGATGTGAACCACCTCTGGTCCTGTCCCTGCAGAGCTGCAAGAATCTCTGCTCTGGTGTGGTTCCTGTCCCCTAAACACACCAGCTGAAGCACTGCATGGGACCTTTTAGCCTGACTCTGGGAAAAGCCCTTTGAATGTTTAGAGGGTACCTGATGTTAATAGGACAATTCTGCAGAGGAGGGCATGGAGCTGGAGGAGGAGGAGGAGGAGGGGGTAGAGCTCACAGGTCTGGCATCATCACCACCAGCTGTACGGAGACGTCTGGGCACAACAAGCTGCAGCACCGAGCCCTGTCCTGCATCCTTTCGAGTTGCAAGCAGCGTTACCCAGTGTGCTGTGAACAAAATATATCGTCCCTGCCCATGCTTGCTGGAGCATGTGAAAGCAGTAAGTGGGATTTTATGGCTGACTGCCTTGCCCAATGACACCAGAACATTCCCTTCCACGTGATGGTAGAGAGATGGAACGGCCTTACGTGAAAAGTAGTAGCGACTGGGAACCTGCTATTGTGGTACAGCACATTGTGCAAATTTATGGAAGGGGCAGAATCCACCAGGCTAAAAGGCAGAAGTTGGAGAGCCAACAGCTTTGAAAAGCTTGCATTTAGATGCTGGGCATGTGGGTGGCAGGGACTGTATTTTTTTTCCGCTGCAGGAGATGGGGCAGAGAAAATTGCCGTCTACAGTCTACAGCTGGTGGTGTGCTGCTGGAAGATGTGCTGCTAGGACCTGGGACACCCTGTGCTATACCATCATCCCTGTCAGTGGAGGCTGCTGAGAGGTAATGACTCGGTATAGCAGGGGCAGTCTGAAGTGGGTAAGGAGGAGGAGGAGGAGGGACAGATTTGTCTGTCCCTTTTGTGTGGCTTTTAGGTGCTCTTGCCAATGGGCTGAGTGGTTGGACGTTAAATGCATTGTTAAGCATGTGGTACCCAAATGGCAGGTGTTTTTGCCACATTTGATGTGCCTGAGACACAGTTTGCAGATAGCAACAGTGTGATCTGCTGCAGATGTGCTGAAAAAAGCCCAGACAGCCGAGCTTTGGGGAGTGGGCCAGGAGATAACAGCTGCAAAATGTGATGAAATAGGGTGGCTGCTCTCTACTCTTTCTTGATGTCGGCCTCCTTGGGGTTGTGACCCCCTCACCTTCAGTTTCCTTCTCTGCTCTATCTGGCACCCAAGTCGCATCAGTGACCTTATCATCATTATCATCTCCATCTCCTCCATCATCATCATTACCACTGGAAACAACTTGGCAATACGCTGCGGCTGGGGGAACATGAATGCCAATTTGTCTACCAGTGTTCTCCCCTCTCTCTAGGCTCATGTTCCTGTCATCCTCAACTTCAAAACCAACATCTGAATCCAGTAATGGCTGGGCATCATCAAGAAGCAAGTGGCTGATGCTGTGGTCAAATAACTCAGCTGACTCCTCCATGGCTGATGTTGGGGCTATGGCAGGAATAGATGTGGACAAGGAGGCAGGTTTATCTACTCTGGCAACTGCAGGGGACTGCACACTTGTCTCTGCTTACGTGACAAAGGATGAGGAGGATGAGGAAGGTTTAGTAAGCCAGTCAACCACCTCCTCTGCATGCTGTGGCTGGATAGTACGGGCAAACTCACTAAACAGAGGAAATGATGCCCTGCCTGAGGACTGACCACCACCTTCACCTTTGCCTGTGGACACATTTGTTGCTGGCCCCCTTACAGTGCCAAGGGAATGTCTGCCTCTCCTTGTTGTCCTCCCAGACATTATTGGGAGGGAGGGGGTGGTGCTTATAAGCAAATGTAAAGAAGAAATGGAAATCTGTACGTAGATGCACTTTAATCAATGTAAACTGGTGTTTGGTGCACTTTAATTTGAGTACTCATACTACACAGACACACTCCATGGATACACTATAATATACTGTAATATAATGCGCCAAACGTACAGTGACACACAGAACTATATGATATTAAACTTGCAGTAACGCACACAGAAGTAAATGGTGTTAAACTGGCAGTAATGCACAAAACTATATGAAGTTAAACTAGCAGTAATGCACACAGAATTATATGGCATTACACTGGCAGTAATGCATACAAAACTATATGGTATTAAACTGGCAGTAATGCGCACAGAACTATATGGCGTTAAACTGGCAGTAACGTACACAGAACTATATGGCGTTAAACTTGCAGTAACACACAAAAACTATATGGCGTTAAACTGTCAGTAACGCACACAGAACTATATGGCGTTAAACTGGCAGTAATAAACACAAGACAATAAATTCCCCTAAGTGGACTTTCCCGGCACTTGCATAAAAAAGGAAAGAATATAGAAATAGAAACTATTATACATAATAAAAAAGTATATATTTTATTTGGTTAGAAAATACAAATATTAAAAACAAAGTGGATATCTTAAGTAACATAATAGTACTACTTAGTAGACATAATGGACATCAAGCAATAGACAATGATGAAAGGAACCAGAAGACTCTTTTCAAGCCTGACGCGTTTCGGGGTATTTAATATTTTGTAGGGTCCTTCTTCAGGGACATAATTGAAAAGAGGGGTTCATCTAAACTAGTTGAGAAAATGAAAACAAAAGTCAAATGTTGGTAAAACTATCACAGAATATCCATTAGGAGGTTTAAATGATCCATTGATCACCTACCTGAAAGGATTTCATTAAATGCTTGTGAAAAGGAGATTTTTGTTAAAAAAGAGAAAACCACAGAGAGAGGGCAGGATGTAGAGGTGGGCAGTTGTGGTATAGCTGGTATAGGTGCTGTTCTTAGCAGGTAAGAGCTATGAGTAGGTAAGCTGCAATCTCCCTAGAGGAGTGTGACAGTGCACCCATCCCGCCCGACCCAGGCGTGCATAAGCCAAAGCGATATACTGAGGTCACAGGAGGCGCCCCTAAAAAATGAAAAATTGAGGTACCTTAGAGGGAGTCCAATATAAGTGATTTTATGAAAAAATGATAGACAAACTGGTGTAAAAAATCTTATGCAGTAACATGCGTGTTGTAAGTACTGCATATATAGGCAGCATGTTTCAGAGCTCAGTGCAACAGAGAAATACACTAAATACAGATTAATGAATATAGTCTAACTTGAAATGCTTAGGGTAATTGGAGTATATATATATATATATATTTATTCTAAAGAATTTGTTACATGTTCAAAAATAATAGTAAATTCAGATATATACCCAAGAGTGAGTATATGATATGCATAGATCATAGAGGATTCTATAGTTGTATGTCAGGGAACTGGGGTGATGTAATCAAATGTAACATAATAGTATATGGCAAATATGTAAAAGACAGTTGCATTGCTATAGTAGCCATATATATATGTTCCCAATAGCCTGCAGGAAGTGGAACCATAGCAGGCTAGAAAGTGGTAAAAAATCAAAAGCAATACAACAGTGTAACTATATATATGTAAATAATGCGAGGAGAGATATGCTGCACTTGTGACAATGATCGTTGGAAGGAAGGAAGGTAAAGAAAAATAAATGAAGTACCTTGAGTAGATAGTATGTCGGTACGGCTCACCAGCAACCCAGCATCCGGCATGTACAGCGCCTTAACTGGGAATGAGTGGGGCCGGTTTAAATAATGAATGGGCTCCAATTAGCTGGCGTCGGAATGACGCACAGCTGTGTTATGGAGACCGTCAGCTGAGACGCCACGTACAGACCCCCCGAAGCGAGGATGCGCGGCGCCGCCCCTACCGCGCACACAGAACTATATGGCGTTAAACTGGCAGTAATGGACAAAACTATATGGCGTTGAACTGGCAGTAACGCACACACGTTAAACTGGCAGTAATGCACACAGAAGTAAATGGCGTTAAACTTGCAGTAACGCACACAGAGCTATATGGCATTAAACTGGCACTAGCGCACAAAACGATATGGCGTTAAACTTGCAGTAATGCCCACAGAAGTAAATGGAGTTAAACTGGTAGTAGCGCACACAGAACTATATGGCGTTAAACTTGCAGTAATGCACACAAAACTATATGGTGTTAAACTGGCAGTAATGCACACAGAAGTAAATGGCGTTAACCACTTCAGCTCCAGAAGGATTTACCCCCTTCCTGACCAGAGCACTCTTTACAAATTGGCACTGTGCTGCTTTAAACTCCCTTTTCTCTGCCAGGAGCGGTAACCCCGAGTCATGCTTGGGGCAACATTGCAGAGCCCTCAGCGGAGTCCCCTTACCTTCTCCTGGCGATCCAGCGACGTCCTCCACTGTGATCGTCGGCGAGATCACTGGTGAGAGATTCGAACGGCATCTGACTTCCTAGTTCCGTTCCCTGCGAGCAGCAGTGACGCATGGGAGTGGAACTGGGCGGGAAATTCGAAAGTGACACACATAAAAAAGAGGTGATACATTGTATTCTGAGAGGATTACACTGTATCATCTCAGATCTGAAACAAGATTACTGTACAGTGCCCCTTGCCTGCCGTTTTCCTGTCATTTGTGCCTATAAAATTTTTGTAACATGGCATCAAAGCGCCACTTTACTAAAAAAGTGCTTTTGGACCAGTTGAGTGACAGCGACAGCGACACGGAGTTGCTCGAAGAACTGAGCAATAGTGAGTCGTGGGGAGATTTGTCGTCTGACACTGACACTGATCTGTCAAGTGACAACAGTGTTGATCCTGCACCTGACCTCAGCGATATGCGCACTTGGTGCCCAATAGACTGCGATACGGACCAGGTAGCACCCCCAAGATTCCCCTTCACTGGATCACCTGGGATGAAGGTAGATGTTGAGAGTGACAACCCTCTGGCATACCTGCAATTATTCCTCACTGAGAAGGTAATTGAAAAAATTGTCACAGAGACAAATCGCTACCAAGAGCAGCAATCCACTACGCTGCATGCCAGGTTTTCCAGAAGCAGAAGGTGGGAACCGGTGACCAAAGAGGACATTTGGCAGTTTCTGGGACTCATAATTCTTCAGGGGGTGGTGGGGAAACCACTCCAGAAATGGTACTGGACCACCAATAAGTTACTGGCCACTCCCTCATCATGAAGTATTTCCACTTCACGAACAATGAAGAATTTGATGAGGCCACGCATCCTGCACCCAAACTAAAAAAATCTGGGAGGTATGCCAAATTATTGTGACCAATTTTCAGCGGACCTACATGCCAGAAAGGGACATCAGCGTGGATGAAAGTTTGATGGCCTACAAGGGACACCTAAGCTGGATACAGTTTATTGCATCCAAAGGAGCGAGGTTTGGCATCAAATCCTACATCCTCTGTGTGTCATCCACTGGGTACATCTGGAATTCAGTCATTTACACCGGTAAGGGCACGAAGTTCAACCCCAGGTACAGTGGCTATGGGATGGCCACATCATCTGTCCTTACACTGCTGGAGCCATTGCTGAACCAGGGATATTGTGTGACCATGGACAATTTCTACACGTCTCCGGAACTGTATGAGGTTTTGCTACAAAACAACACTGATGCGTATGGTACCGTTAGGACTAACCGACGTGACATGCCATCTATGTTTGCCAAGAAAAAACTAAAAACCGGAGAAATGGTTGCCTGGCAGAAGGGTAAGATGATGGCAATGTGATGGCGAGACAAGAAGGACGTGTGTCTCATGAGTACTGTGCACAACACCTTCACTGCCATGGTCCACACAAAAGGTGGGAAAGATGTGCTGAAGCCGCAAGTCGTGATAGACTATAATAATACAATGGGAGGTGTCAACAGAGCCGATCAGGCAATGACATTTTATCCGGCTATGCATAAACAGCAAAAAAAATATTATAAGAAGATTTTTAGGCATCTTCTGGAACAATGCCTTTGGAACGCATATATCCTGTACAGAGCAAAGAGTGACAAGCCTCTTGTTCATTCTGATTTTATCTGGAAGGTGGCTGAGCAGATTTTTGTCAACCACCAGACACCATCAGTACCTGTGAACAGACCAGGACAACATGCTGTTGATGTTGCCAACCCAGAACGCCTGACTGGTCGTCACTTTATGGACTACATACCGCCAACCGCAAAAAAGGCAGCACCTACCAGGATGTGCGTGGTTTGCTGTTCAAAGAGAGATGGCAATGGAAAGAAAGTCCGAAAATAAAGTAGTTTCCATTGTCCTGATTGTGATGTCGGATTTTGTGCTGTACCTTGTTTCAAAATGTATCACACTCAGGATGTTTATTGAATTTTCTTTGTTTGACAAATTTCATTATTTTGTATTACATTTTTGAATAAAAATATTATATTTATTAGATTATAATTCATGATTTTGTGTTTCAAACTTTATCATATCTGGGATGTCTACTAGAGTCTTGTTTGGTCAGGTTTAAGTAAGTAATTACTAAGAATTGCAGGCCTACAATACATAACACCAAATTTCCATGCAAAAAATTGTACCGTTTTTGGTACAAAATTCCTGACATAATCATACCGCCAGGAAGGTTAATTGGTAATTGCACAGTCATGCAATGCTGTACCCAAACGAAATTTGAGTCTTTTTTCCCCCACAAATAGAGCTTTCTTTTTGTGGTATTTGATCACCTCTGCAGTTTTTAGTTTTTGCAATATAAACGAAAAAAGACCAAATATTTAAAAAAAAAAAATGATATTTTCTACTTTTTGCTATAAAAAAATACAATAAACTCAATTTTAGTCATATATTTAAGCCAAAAAGCATTCAGCCACATGTCTTGGGTAAAAAGAAATGAAATAAGCATTTATTTATTGGTTTGCGCAAAAGTTATAGCGTCTACAAACTAGGGTACATTTTCTGGAATTTACACAGCTTTTAGTTTGAGGTGCTAAAATGGCAGGGCAGTACAACACCCCCCAAAATTACCCCATTTTGGAAAGTAGACTCCCCAAGGAATTTGCTGAGAGGCTTGTTGAGCACATTGAATATTTAATTTTTGACACAAGTGATTGAAAAATGACAAAAAATAAATAAATACATTTTTACACAAAGTTGTCACTGAAATGATATATTGCTCAAACATGCCGTGGGCATATGTGAAATTACACCCCAAAATACATTCTGCTGCTTCTCCTGAGTATGGGGATACCACATGTGTAGGTACAGGACCCCGAAAACCAATCACCGCCTTCAGGCTTTCTAAGGGTGTCAATTCTTGATTTTACTCCTCACTACCTATCACAGTATTAGAGGCCATGAAATGCCCAGATAGCACAAACCCCCCAAATGACCCCATTTTGGTTAGTAGACACCCCAAGCTATTTGCTGAGAGGCATGTTGAGTATTTTGCAGATTTCACTTGTCACAAAATTTTGAAATTTGAAAAAAGAAATTTAATTTTCAAAAACAAATGATAGCTGCAAAATACTCACCATGCCTCTTAGCAAATACCTTGGGGTGTCTACTTTCTAAAATGGGGTCATTTGGGGGGTTTTGTGCCATCTAGACATTTCAGGGCCTCCATAACTGTGATAGGTAGTGAGGAGTAAAATCATAATTTTACGCCTTTAGAAAGCCTGAAGGCGGTGCTTGCTTTTTGGGGTCCTGTACGCGACTAGGCTCCCAAAAAGTCTCACACATGTGGTATCCCCATACTCAGGAGAAGCAGCAGAATGTATTTTGGGGTGTAATTCCACATATAGCCATGCCATGTTTGAACCATATACCATTTAGTGACAACTTTGTGTAAAAAAAAAATTCTAATTTTCCCAAAACTTGTGAAAAAATATAAAATATTCCAGAGACACAACATGCCTCTCAGCAAATTGCTTGTAGTGTCTACTTTCCAAAATGGGGTAATTTGTGGGGGTTTTGTGCTATCTTGACATTTCATGGCCTCCGAAACTGTGATAGGTAGTGAGAAATTGAAATCACCATTTTACGCCCTTAGATAGCCTGAAGGCGGTGATTGGTTTTCAGGGTCCTGTACACGGCTAGCCTCCCAAAAAGTCTCACACATTTGGTATCCCCGTACTCAAGAGTAGCAGCAGAATGTATTTTGGGGTGTGATTCCACATATTCCCATGGCATGTTTGAGCAATATATCATTTAGTGACAACTTTGTGCAAAAAAAAAAAAGGTTGTAATTTTCCCGAAACTTGTGGCAAAATATAAAATATTCCATGGACCCAACATGCCTATCAGCAAATAGCTTGGGATGACTACTTTCCGGAAGCTTATGCCACACATCACACACTCTTCTAACACACAAGACAAAGCCCTTTCTGACACTTTTTGTTTACATGGAAAAATATTTTTTTTTGCTAGAAAATTACTCTGAACCCCCAAACATTATATATTTTTGTAAAGCAAAGGTCCCTACATATTAAAATGGTGGGTGTTGCAAAAAAAATTTCACACAGTATTTGCGCAGCGATTTTTCAAACAAAATGTTTTTGGAAAAAAAGCACTTTTTTGAATTTTAATGCACGTTTCATAAAATATAAAAGATGATACTATGTATCATCTACAGTCACAGTGATACCTCACATGCATGGTGCAATTGCTGTTTACATATGACAAGAGACTGAAGCTTGCGTTTGCATTTGCGCGCGAGCACGGGAGGGCAGGGGTGCTTTTTTTCTTAATTATTTATTTTGCTTTTTTATTTTACTTTTACACTGTTCCTTTCTTTTTTTGATCATTTTTATTGTTATCACAGAGAATGTAAATATCCCCTATGATAGCAATAGGTAGTGACAGGTACTCTTTTTTTAAAAGAAAAATGGGTCTATTACCCTCTAGATCTCTCCTCTGCCCTCAAAGCATCTGACCACACCAAGATCGGTGTGATAAAATGCTTTCCTAATTTCCCAATGGCGCTGTTTATACACGGCGAAACCGAAGTCATGAAATGCTCGTAGATTCCGGTTTCTTAGGCCATAGAGATGATTGGAGCCATTCTGATCTTTGATCAGCTCTATGGTCAGCTGGTGGAGCCACCGGCTGCATTATCAGGTTCCCCAGTGGGAAAGGAGAGCCAGAGAAAACCAAGGAAGATGACGGGAGGGGGGACGTTCCCTCCCGCTGCTTGTAAAAGAAGTCTAATGGCTATATATGCTTTTACATGAAAGCCGACCGCTGGCTGAAAAGAACGATACCAAGATGATACCTAAACCTGCAGGCATCTTTCTGGTATAACCACTCAAAGTCCAGCAATATACCAGTACGTTGCTGGTCCTTGTTGGGCATATACTCTATTGTAATGTTCCTTTTTGTGGGCTGAATGAAAAAAAGATATTGATCGGTGGGTATGCCCACCATTAGAATACCACCCTGCATCCACACACTTCTAATGATGGGCATACATGCACCTTTTTTTTTTTTTAACTGTGGTGGTGAAATCACCTCCTACAGCCCTGGAGTCGCGGATTTATGTATCGTGAGAGCAAACGCTGTTGCTGTCAAGATATATAAATCAGTGCTGCAGCTGAATGGTGTACCTGAAAAGCAAACAATGGTAACATAAAAACATTAACTCAATAAAACCATAACAATCTGTGCCAAAAATATAGTAAAAAATATATGCCGAAGCATGGGGGCAATCCGTCCCTAATGTTAGGGGCAAACCGCCCCTCCACCCCTGCCCCCATGCTTCGGCATATATGCTCTTTTTTTTTTTTAACTGTAATGGTGAAATCACCTCCTACTGCACTGGAGTCGCTGATTTACGTATTGTGAGAGCAAACATTGTCTCTGTAAAGTAGGGATGTTCGCTGCAAAATTCGAAAGCCGCGGAACACCCTTAAAAAGTCTATGGGAGAAATCAAAAGTGCTAATTTTAAAGCCTTATATGCATGGTATTGTCATAAAAAGTGTTTGGGGACCTGGGTCCTGCCCCAGGGGACATGTATCAATGCAAAAAAAGTTTTAAAAACTGACATTTTTTCGGGAGCAGTGATTTTAATAATGCTTAAAGTGAAACAATAAAAGTGAAATATTCCTTTAAATTTCGTACCTGGGGGTGTCTATAGTATGCCTGTAAAGTGGCGCATGTTTCCCGTGTTTAGAACAGTCCGAGAGCAAAATGACATTTCTAAAGAAAAAAAGTAATTTAAAACTACTCAAGGCTATAATGAATTGTCGGTCCCGGCAAAACAGATAATTCCTTTGGGTCTGGTATGAATATTAAGGGGAACCCCACGCCAAATTTTTTTTTTAAAATGGCGTGGGGGTCCCCCCAAAAATCCATACCAGACCCTTATCTGAGCATGCAACCTGGCAGGCCGCAGGAAAAAAAGGAGGGGACGAGAGAGCGGCCCCCTCCTGAACCATACCAGGCCACATGCCCTCAACATGGGGAGGGTGCTTTGGGGTAGCCCCCAAAGTAACCGGGTGGTCCCTCCCCCCGTCTGACGCCCCGGAAAGCCATAGGGATGTTTCCACCTGAATTCCGGGTTGGCCAATGAATGGGGGAAGTACAGGTGCTACAGAAGTGGTGGGCTCCCAATTCAGATTGGCAAATGCAGCAGGAAGGGCACTATGGGCTCGACGGGCCTGTCTTTGTCTTCTTGGTGGCTGCGGGATACTAGTGCTAGCCACCTCATCAGCTTGAACTGCACTTATGAGACTCGCCACGTCACCACGTGATACTGCAGTGCTGGTTTGACTACGACCAGGGTATACTAGGCTGCTGGTGCTTGCCAATTCACCAGAAGGTTGAGCAGCACTAGTACTGGCTCTCTGCTCCATACGAGAGCCCTGCAGTTCTTGCACCTCAACAACAGCAGAAGAATGGAGTGAGATATGCCTGACCTTGGCAGGGACCACTACTCCGTTGTCAGAGCTATCTGTCAGGGTGCCACTGCTGTCTACAGGATCGTATCCTGAGCCTGAATCTAACAGATAGGTGACTTCCTCTTCACTCTCATCTGTCATCCTCAGAAACATGTAGGCCTCTTCACTAGTGTGCCTTCGATTGGACATTGTGGCCTCCAAATTTACTGGTACAACTAGTGAAACTCACAGTAATAAAGAGCACCTGACTGTCAGCGACTGTTTCAAATGCTACCAAAAAACTGTTAGCTTTTGCAGGGATCAGGCCTGTCCCTGCGAACGCTGCAGTCATGTGTTTTGTGTTTTGTAAGTGACAGTAATCGATTGATACTGCACTTGAGTGGCTGGGCTGGGCTGGGTGGAGGGGCTAAACGCAGGTGCTAGCAGGTATCTGGCCTGATCCCGCTAACACTGCCTTTTTGGGAACCCTAAACAACTGGGGACATTAGTATAGATCTGATCAGATATTGATCCGTTCAGACGCTATACTACTAAGGGAGGTGTATGGTGCATGCGTGGGTGTTAGCACTACTGGCACTAATCTGACGCTGCTTGGAGTGACACAGACCCTGACTGATGCTAAAACTGATGTCACCCACCGGGTGCCCCAACGCTACCTTTATTAGGTAATATATGGCGGGTGCCCCGACGCTATAAAAAACTAACTAAAAAAAGTAACTAAGACACTAATACGGTGATCACTGGTGACAGGGGGTGAAAGGGTTAACTAGGGGGCAATCAGGGGGTTAAAACCTTTATTAAATAATATATGGGGGTACCTGACGCTATAAAAACCTGATGATGAAACTAATCAACTAACTGGCTAACTAGCGTCACCTGTGGCACTAATACGGTGATCAGAATAAAGATCTATCAGTGACACTGAGACAGGGGGTGAAAGGGTTAACTGGGGGGGGCAATCAAAGAGTTAAACCTTTATTAGGGAGGTTTGGGAGGGTACCCTACACCTAACTGGGCCTACTACTAATTGCCCTAATACTGATTAGATTCATAAGTGACACCAATGCAGTGATCAGTGAAAAATCTGAAAACTGCAATTGGTGACACAGTGACGGGGAGTGAAGGGGTTAACTGGGGGGGTGATCGGATGATGACAAGTGTACCTACGTGTACTGGTGTTAGTGTAGTGTTGTGCAACTCATGGTAAGATGTTCTTTCTCCTCTCTCTGGAATGGAAAATAGTTCCACGAGGGGAGATGACGTCACTTCCCCTGTCTATGTTTACACTTACAAAATTAGAGAGAAACCCTGCGAACCACAATGATCTAATGATCTCCCCTAGGGGGAGGGGCCAGGACGGAGCACGGAGCGGAGTGTTTGCTGTGATGCGATGCACACTTTACCCTTACTGCCACTCACTGTTCAGTGTCTTTGGATAGATTGGTGCACTTACGCACCTTTAATTTGTGAGTACCCCATTGTGGGGAGTGATTTTATATTTTAAATAAAAACATTTTAAACGTTATTACACCATCACGTTTTTTTCTCTCATATATTCTTTGGAGCTGCTATTGGAACTGTGTACCTGGTAATCATCACTGAGCCGTGGGATGGCTCCTAAGGGTGTTTAGACTTAGTTTCACAGCTGAGTCACACGCTCTGAGGTGAGCGCAATACCTGGGGGGGGGTCACTGGATGACACCGGAGACATGGTTTTACAGCACTAAGATCATTAGGAGCATGCTGGATTTGCATCTATGGACATTTATTAATTACACTTATTTGATTTATTATTTGATTCACAGATCACTTTGCAATATCGTTTTTTTGATTGTATATCACTTGTATTGTGTGGCACTGGGCACTTTCTGCAATTTATGACACACTATGATTTATTTGCTGTGTTATATATGCACTTTGCACATTACTATTTACATTTGATGTTTTTAGAACATATTATTTAGATTTATTATTCTCATATTGCATTGGACGTAACACTATTATTTTATTTTATGTGGTTTTTAGCGCAATATATATGATTTAATTTTTTTAGATAAGTATATATATTTTATGTTTACACTTATGCTGCGTACACACGGTCGGACTTTTCGGCTACAAAATCTGACAGCCCGTCCGACAGACTTTCGACGGACTTTTGGCGGACTTGCGGCAGACTTTCTAACGAACGGACTTGCCTACATATGATCACACAAAAGTCCGACAGCCTAGTACGCGGTGATGTACACCAAGTCCGACTTTCGACTGACTTTTGGCGTACTTGCGGCAGACTTTCTAACGAACGGACTTGCCTACATACGATCACACAAAAGTCCGACAGCCTAGTACGCGGTGATGTACACCAAGTCCGACAAGACTATAAAACGGAAGTTCAATAGCCCGTACGACACCCTTTGGGCTCCTTCTGCTAATCTCGTGTTTATCTCATGTTAGTAGAAGTTTGGTGAGAGACGATTCGTGCTTGTGGGACTCGTATTTTTCAGTTCGTTTTAACTGTTGTTCAGTCTGTGCTTGTGAGGTTTGTATCTGCTTTTCCGTGCGTTTGGTCAGTTGGCATTGAGCAATCTTTGTTTTATTGTCCGCTCGTTGCTGATTTTCAGGTCGCTCTTCACAGGCCTTGCTGTTCTTCAGTGCGTTCTGTTAAGTGCGTTCTGACCAGCCGACCATTTTGAAGCCATGTTACGTGTATGTACTCATCGTAGAGCTCGTGCATTGTATGTGCTTGGTGCTGTAGTTCATTCTTCAGCCCAAGACTAGTCCATGAACAAGGCGAGGAAGAGTTCATGGACGAAGAATTGGTTGCTCCAGCGTGACCAATTCTGTCACATGCCATTGCTCCGTGAGATCCGTGAGAATAATCCTGAGGATTTCAGGAACTTTCTCCGGATGACGGACCCCGTTTTTGACCGTTTGGTGGTTTTGCTCACCCCTTATATCAGCAGGCAGGATACCTGCATGAGGCAAGCCATCACTCTGGAGCAGAGGCTAGTCGCCACGTTGCGGTACTTGGCGACAGGGAAAGCCTGCAGGACCTTTAGTTCTCGACAGGCATCTCCCCCCAGGCTCTGGGGATCATTATCCCAGAGACCTGTTCTGCCATCATTCAGGTCCTGCAGAAGGACTATATTAAGGTAAGAATTTTTATCCTTTATTAGCATCACATGTTATTTTATTTAATGTTTGATAATGTAATGTATTTCTTAACTCAAACACTACTTACCATCATTGCAACATAGTGTGAATGTCCCCTTTTTGTCCTCATGCATGCTGTAATTTTTTCATGTTCTCTTTTGTCCTGCATGTATATTTGCCTTCACTAGCCTCCCCAGCATGCAATGCTAGGCACATATCCACCTAGTCTACTCACTTTGAATTTATTTTGTCAGCTGCATTGTATTTTTTTTCCCCTAAATTCCATCCAAATAGTGTGTGTGTCATTAACTCGATTTCCAATCCCCTCCCCCCCCCAAACTCCATCCAAATAGTGTGTGTGTCATTAACTCGATTTCCAATCCCCCCCCCCTAAACTCCATCCAAATAGTGTGTGTGTAATTAACTCGATTTCCAATCCCCTCCCCCCCTAAACTCCATCCAAATAGTGTGTGTGTAATTAACTCAATTTCCAACCCCCCCCCTAAACTCCATCCAAATAGTGTGTGTGTAATTAACGCGATTTCCAATCCCCCCCCCCTAAACTCCATCCAAATAGTGTGTGCCATTAACTCGATTTCCAATCCGCTCCCACCCCCTAAACTCCATCCAAATAGTGTGTGTGTCATTAACTCAATTTCCAATCCCCTCCCCCCTAAACTCCATCCAAATAGTGTGTGTGTAATTAACTCAATTTCCAATCCCCTCCCCCCTAAGCTCCATTCAAATAGTGTGTGTGTAATTAACTCAGTTTCCAATCCCCTCCCCCCTCTAAACTCCATCCAAATAGTGTGTGCAATTAACTTGATTTCCAATCCCCCCCCCCCTGAACTCCATCCAAATAGTGTGTGTTTAATTAACTCGATTTCCAATCCCCCCCCCCCCCCCATAAACTCCATCCAAATAGTGTGTGTGTGTAATTAACTCGATTTCCAATCCCCTCCCCCCACCTAAACTCCATCCAAATAGTGTGTGTGTCATTAACTCGATTTCCAATCCCCTCCCCCCCTAATAATTTGCTATAATGTTCTGTGGTGTTGATTTTAAATAAGCAAATATATGTTGCACTTTGCAAAATGCATTTGCACTCTGCAAGTGCATTTGCTCCAGGGCTTTATTAAATCAGCAGAAGCTCTGCTGATTTCCATCATCCAATCATGTGCAAGCCACAAAGTGTTTGGATTACAGTTTTTCTCCATTGTTTTAGCTCATTTCTTGAAACAGAAATGACATTCTCAAAACTCTAAGTTCATTTGGCAAAACAGTCTTACAGTTCAGCACAACACTATAACTCACATGCAAAAGCTCATATCTCTCCCAAAACTGTTCACTCATGCTTCAAAACCATATTCCTTTCCCATATAAAGAGTCACTGCCCCCAAAATGGCAAAGATTCTTCTCAATTGCTTTAGCTCATTTCTTGAAACAGACCAGACGTTCTCAACTCTCTTGGTGCTTTTGCCAATATAACCTGGATAGTTCAGCACAACAACATGGTTCACCTTCAAAAGCTCATATCTTTTCCAAAACAGTTCACTCATGTGTCAAAAATAAATTTCTTTCGCATTCAAATAGTCAGTGCCCCCAAAATGCTTCGTCCCTTTGGCATTGTGTAAGCACTGCAAGTCAAAATGTTTAAATGTTTTGTCTCTAAGGCAGAGGACCATTGAAATATCCCTCATGTCCACCTTTCAGTCTTAGCCCAGTCCTTCATTGACAATGGTTACTGTACAGTTTTTGTCTAGCTAACTCAATACAATTGTGTATAAAACTGAAAAAATAGAAAATATTTTAGGGTAAGAGTAGCCTCCAAGGTTTGACATCACACATTGCACTCATACTGCCAAGGAAAAATTACTTTACAGTATTGTAACCATTATCATTCACACACAAAGTAACTTCCATACATCAGAGTAAAAAGAAAATGTATACAGCATAATATACGGAAATATAAACACACAAACAAAAAACAAGGAAAATTACATTTAGCCTACAATGCTGTAAATAAAGCTGGAGTTTCACAACTACTGTAGCATCTCTTCACTGGCCACCGTCCTCACCCTCCTGCCCATCCACACACTGCTGTCTGTCTGGCCACAGATTCTCATCAACATTGCAGCGTATATCCTCCCTTGCGTTGCAACAAGGGAAGAAATGGTGTGCATGTCGCAACCATCCCCTACACTGATCTCCTGTAATATCCTCACAGGCAGCATCCATTGCATGGAGCAGGGACCTCTGATCTTGAGCACGATGCTCATACACTCTCCACCTCCAAGCGGAGAAAAACTCCTCAATAGGGTTGAGGAAAGGAGAGTAAGGTGGTAGGAACACCATATCCATCCTTGGATGAGCAGTGAACCAGGCCCTGATAAGCAGGCCACTGTGGAAATTCACATAGTCCCATACAATTATATATTGTGGTAGGTGAGGCCCTATGAGACCTCTCTTATTTTCAGGGATCAAATCCAAATGAAGGCGGTCCAAGAAGATGAGAAGCTTCTGTGTATTGTATGGGCCAAGACTGGGGATGTGAGTGGCCACACCATTCTCAGAAATGGCAGCACACATAGTTATATTGCCCCCTCGCTGGCCTGGGACATCCACCGTGGCCCGGTGGCCAATAAAATTACAGCCACGTCTTCGGCCCTTGGCCAGGTTGAAGCCAGCCTCATCCACATACACGAGTATGTGAGCGGTCTCGTTTCCTTCCAATGCCATTATTCTCTACAATAGAGTAAAAAAAGAAAACATCAAATCAGTCATACAGAAGAGTGATAGACTACAGTTACAGACAGTTACATAGGAATGTTCTACACAAGTTCAATATATTACTGGCCAGTATTGCAGTGGTTCCAAACCTGGGTTACATGTACCCTATGCAGAGGTACTACAGGGGGTATTTGACAGAAAGGGGAGGGGAAAAATTATCAACAAGTAGACTTACTTACAGTAAAACCCACAGTATTAGATAGATTTACATGGGAGGCACTACTGTAATTGCAGCTCTTTGACCCTTTTTCTTACTGTATTGTATGTTATATTCTTCAAAATAAGGATTATAATGATAATTGCATCATACAGTAAGCTGCAGTTTTTAGGAAAAATGTTTTTAAATCAGATACGTAAATCAAATACTTTCATACCTGGATTACCTGGATTCAGAAATCAGGTAAAGTGGGTACTGAAACCAATACATTTCGGGAAACACTGCTTATGGTAATTGTAAAAAGGTTATCTTGATGGACAACCAGTGACTGACTTACATGTACATACTGGTACAGCAGCTCTTTCATTCTGTCAGAGTTCCTCTCAAATGGTACCCTGTAAATTTGCTTCATTGTCATCTGATGCTTCTTCAATATGCGGGCTATTGTGGAGATGCTTATAGAATGACATTTTGGAATATGGCCTTGTCTTGTAGGATTGCAGTGCGCATCTGTCTCAATGTGATGGCATTATTTGCAAACACCATGTTACAGATCTCTTGTTCTTGTTGTTCATTGAGAAGTTTACCTCGGCCACCCCTGCCAGGTTGTCGTCCAATCCTAGACATAGAATTCAAAGGACAACACTCCATTCATAATTTATACCTTATGTATTCCGTACAGAATGAGTTACCAATGTAATCGTATTGTTGTTTTACTTACAGTAACTTTACTACAATTCCAATGCATCACTGCACAGTGACTGGAATACTACTGTAAACTGTATCATCCATATTGTAGAAAATAAACTATTCCATACCATTCCATAGTTTATTTTCTACAATATTTTTCTTGTCATTGTTAGTATCATACGTAACATCCCACTGAGGTAAGATACTGTAATACTGTAGGCCTATCACACACACACACACACACATACACACACACACACACACACTAAATGAATACGTAAATTAGTAAATAAACATATTTGTTGCTGTATGCACAGTGTCCTGTCCTATACATTATATAATTCCATCATTGACTGACTACATACCTGTTTTCCCTGCGAAAGGTTTGGATGATAGAGAAGACTGTAGAGCTAGGCACATTAGGTTGCACTCAGCGATCTGCCTCCGCCATTGTGAGGCCATGGTGGATAACATGATCTATAATTGTGGCCCGAATTTCATCAGGGACAGCATAGTGTCTTCGTGCTCCTCGGCCTCTTCCCCCTATTCCACCACCACTCACCCTTACTCCTCTTCCTCTTCTTCTTCCTCGAGCAGGCAGTTTCCCTTGTTCATTTACTTGGCCAGGTGCCTCCATGTTCAGAAATTGTACTGGTCCTGCATGGTCAAGCTCTATATATACATGTTTGGCAGCATTTCCAATCATGGACAGCACCTGTCAGGTAACTAAACATACTGTTTGATTGGTCATCTGAGACCAACTCCGACTCCTCCTTTGTTAGTCAAGTTCTAGTTGCACCTGACTGTCAATTGCTGTAATCATTTTATCAAATGTTCCAAGAGATTCATATATGGTATTGATGGTATTATGTTCCTGAATACATTTGACAATTGAACAGACTATTGTGCATGTGATGACTTAAACAATAAAATGATGCTGACACGTTTTGGAGAGAACAACCATTAGACTGAGAATTGACAATCAGTTTAGATCAACAAGATCTATTCACTTGAAAACTGTGCTAAATGTAGGCTACTTGTACTTAATCATTTAAAATATGTACTGAGACATTGAGACATGTACTGAAACATTTGCAATTTTGATGAAATGAATGAGAAATTCAATTCAGTTGTGAACAATTGCCAAGTGGTTTGGAGATCTGTCCATGTTATTTTGAGAATGTCATTTCTGTTTCAAAAAATGAGCCAAAACAATGGAGAAAAACTGTAAAAGGTATAGGTCTGTATATATGTAACGAGGTTTATTAAGATCGTTTCAAACGATATAAACTCGTACATTAAAGGAAAGCACATGGAGCAGTATACAAGGTAATAAACAGAATATGAACACACGACAAGTACTTTTTTTCAGCACTTTACGGATCCGTCTGTACTGATCCGGCTCCCGGAGTTTGAGGTCGGACCATCTTTTCCGAATCTGATCTTTTGAGCGCTGTACCCCAAAAGAAAGATGTAATGTCTTCACCACCTTCACCATTATTTTTGTTTTTCTAAAATTAGGCCGGGCGTACGGTCCATACTTCCCATCATAGTCATTTTTTCTCAGAATTGCCACCATTTCCACCATCTCTTTAAAGGACATATTGGAGGCCTTAAATCTATGCTTCCCAGATCGGGACGTTCCGGCCTCTGGGCTTTCGTCGCTACCTGAGGTAGTACACACCTGCTGTGTCTCCGCCATTGTTCATCCCACTACGCACCGTAGAAAGAATGGGCGGAGAATATTCGTTAAAATAGAACATCAGGGGCGGGCGACGCAGGCGGAGTTTCACACATGCGCAGTGTATAAAGAGAGGTATTACGCATGTGTCGTACGTACGTTCTGTGCGTAGAGACAAGGGGCGGAGAATATGAGTTAAAATAGAACGTCAGGGGCGGGCGACGCAGGCGGAGTTTCACACATGTGTAGTGTATAAAATGTTATTACGTATTGTGTCACACGTACGTTCTGTGCGTAAATGATAGTGGACCGGGACGCTATAAAACAAAGGTAATTTTAAATTTTGAAATTTGGTAAAAACTTTGTAGCAAGCAGCCTATATGGCTTGACAGATTGATGAGGCCTATGTTGGGATAAGATGATGAGGGTTTAGCAGAAACATAAGTGTTTTTTGTCTTGTGTCTTTATCTTTTACAGAAGTTATGAATGCTAAATTTAAGGAGCCTGAATTTCTGTTGGCTTTTATTGATCAGTACAGAGAGATGAGGAATCTGTGGGAGGTCAAACACCCTCAATATTATCTTAAGCATGTAAGGAAGTCAATGCTGGAGAGACTTCTGACATTTGTCCAGACGTACATCCCAGAAGCAACGATGGAGATGTTGTTATCGAAAATTGGGATCTTGAGGAACATGTATAAAAGGGAGCATAACAAGATCCAGAATTCCGTGAGATCAGGAGCATCAGCAGATGATGTATATGTACCCAGGCTGTGGTAATACAATAAACTACGTTTTCTTGATGACCAGACTGAAGCCAGGGCATCACTTTCAACCCTTCCCTCCACCCTTCCCTCCACCCTTCCATGCACTCTGCCATGCTCCCTTCCCTCCACCCCAGCAGAGGCTAATGAGGACCAAGCTGGGTGTTCCATCCTGGAAGAACCGGATGTGACCATCTGGAGTCAGGTAAATGAATTTAAAAAATATTTACTGTCCTAATATTAATGATGTTAACTAGATGTTATAATTGATTAAAATAATTTTATCCTAAAAATGATGTATACATATCAATTGACAGTAGTGGCCAAATATGTTTGTCACCTGCTTTAAAAAATTATGGTGTCTGATTTCTAGACTCTTTTATTAAGAGATGTATTAACATTGAATTTGCAAGTCATGAGAAGCAAATTGTGTGTCATGAATGAACCAAAAACAAACAACTAAAACTATGTCCCTTTTTTATACACAGGATGAGGTCAGCCAGGAGGAAAGTGGGGAAAGTGGCAGGCAGGAGGAGGCTGGGCCCAGGGACAGCCAGGAGGTGGCAGGACCCTGTGTCATCCAGGAGGAGGCAGGACCCTGTGTCATCCAGGAGGAGGCAGGACCCTGTGTCATCCAGGAGGAGGCCGGACCCAGTGTCAGGCAGGAGGTGGCTGGGCCCAGTAGGAGCCTGACCCAATCCCAAGTGGCTCCCCTCTGCCTTCCTCCAAAAAGGGCCAGGAAGGGGACGGTGACACAGGAGGCATCCCTGCGCCTCATGAGAGAGGCCACCAATTTTTTGAAGAGCCCCTCCTAAGCTGAAGAGGCCTATGGGTGCTATTTAGCCAGCAGGCTGCTGCAAATGGAGTGGGGCCAACGCCTCATTTGTGAAAAACTGTTTGCTGAAACGATACACAAGGGGCTGAAGGGCGAGCTAACTGCCAACACACAAATAAATGAGGCAGCCCCCATCCTCCTTCTCCTCCTCCTCCTCCTTCTCCTCCTGCCACAACTCAATCACCAGAGCCACAGCCTCCAGGGAAGGCTGCAGGGAAGGGTGCAGGGAAGGGTTCAGGGCAGCGTGGAGGGAAGGCTGCAGGGAAGAGAAGAAAGTGATGACCTGGGTTCAGTCTGGTCTGAGAGAAGACGAAGGCTGTTGTAGTACCACAGTCTGGGGACATCTATGTCATCTGCTGCTGCTGTTGCTCTTTGGGACTCCTGGACCAGATTGTGCTCCCTCTAATATGGACTCCTCAAGATCCCAATTTTCTTGTCCACAGACTTTTGCCAGCGTTGACTTCCTCTTTATTTTCTTTTTACCATAAATAAATGGATATTTTAGTTTATGAAAAGACTTTTTATGTGTTTTAATTAACATCATTTATTTAGAGACAATGTCAAATTAACAAGGGACAACAACCTCCCTGAGGCTGCAAAAACACACACACAAAAAAAAAATGTTCTAGTGGTAACTTTAAAAAAAAAAAAAACATAACCAAAAAAGGTTCTTTGTGTTAACTTTATATACAAAGAAAAAATCCAAATAAAAAAAAAATGCTTCTTTGTGGTAACTTAATCAAACAAAACTAAAATAAATAAATAAATAAATAAATAAATAAATGTATTTGTGTTCAATTTAAGAACTACAAAAATTACAAAAAAAATTGTTCTTTGTGTTAACTTTACAAAACCAAAAAATAAAATAATGTAGATAAACATAAAATAATTTCGACAATAATCATAAAAAAAAATCTTGATGAAATCTAAAATAAAAGATGACTCACAAAAAAAAAAAGTGTAAACATTAGTATGGAGATATGGATTAAAAAAAAAATACTATATCATTCATGAGATCAAAGAGAAAGAATCCAGAAATCAGTTTGGGAGAACTCTGTGTGAATAGGAAGAGCAAAACATCTTTGTTCTTATAGCATTATTAAAGAAGACATTAAATGCGCTGCATTCAACAATCACAGAATTTGCAGCATGAGGAATGTGCTACCTACAATACGAACACTAGTTGTACTAGACCAAGTGCTTCCGTTTAGTTTTTGCTTCTGAGCATGCGTCGTTTTTTTGTCCGCCAAACTAGCATACAGACGAGCGGATTTCTGGGTCCGGCGGAGTTACAACGTAAAAGATTTGAAGCATGTTTCAAATCTAAAGTCCGTCAGATTTGTGGCTGGAAAAGTCAGCTGAAAGTCCGGGGAACCCACACACGATCGGATTGTCAGCCGGATTTGGTCCATCGGCGTCCGTCAGACTTTTGTAGCCAAAAAGTCCGACCGTGTGTATGCGGCATTACAGACAGGGGAAGCATTTTCATTCACCAGAACCAATCAGCAGGTCCAGGCCAGAAATCATCGGCCTGGACCTGAAAACTGATCGGTTCTGCTACGAATCCGATCGCCGCGGCCCCGTACAGGTACAAGATTATACGCACCCGTGCCACTTTGCCGACGTACAATGCCTTGCAAAAGAATTCACCTTCTTGGCATTTTTTGTGTTTTGTTGCCTCACAACCTGGAATTAACATGGATTGTTTGAGGATTTGCATCATTTAATTTACAGAACATGCCCACAACTTTGAAGATGTTTTTTTTTTATTGTGAAGCAAACAACAAATAGGACAAAATAACAGAAAAAGTCAATGTGTATAACTATTCACCCCCCTAAAGTCAACACTTTGTAGAGCCACCTTTTGTAGCTATCACAGCTCCAAGTCGCTTTGGATAAGTCTCTATGAGCTTGCCACAATTTACCACTGGGATTTTTGCCCATTCCTCCTTGCAAAACTGCTCCAGCTCATTAAAGTTGGATGTTTGCGCTTGTGAACAGCAATCTCTAAATCTGACCACAGATTTTCTATTGGATTGAGGTCTGGGCTTTGACTAGGCCATTCCAGCACATTTACATGTTTCCCCTTAAACCACTCAAGTGTTGCTTTAGCCGTGTGTTTGGGGTCATTGTCCTGCTGGCAGGTGAACCTCCGTCCTAGCCTTAAATCACACACAGAGTGGTACAAGTTTTGCTCGCAAGAATATCCCTGTATTTAGCACCATCCATATTTCCCTCAACTCTGACCAGTTTCCCAGTCCCGACTGCTGAAAAACATCCACACAGCATGATGCTGCGACCAGCATGTTTCACAGTGGGGATGGTGTTCTTTGGGTGATGTGATGTGTTGGGTTTGCGCCAGACATAGCGTTTTCTTTGATGGCCAAAAAGTACTTTAGTATATTAGTAGTATTTAGTATTTTGGTTTCATCAGAACAAAGCACCTTCCTCCATACATTTTGGGAGTCTCCCACATGCCTTTCGCAAACTCAAAACGTGCCATTTTGTTTTTGCTGAAAGTAATGGCTTTCTTCTGGCTACTCTACCATAAAGCCCAGCTCTATGGAGCGTACGGCTTATTGTCGTCCTATGTACAGATACTCCAGTTTCTGCTGTGGAACTCTGCAGCTCTTCCAAGGTTACCTTAGGTCTCTGTGCTGCCTCTCTGATTAATGCCCTCCTCGCCCGGTCCGTGAGTTTGGTGTGCAGCCATCTGTTGGCAGGTTTTCTGTTGTGCCATGTTCTTTCCATTTGGTTATGATAGATTTGATGGTGCTCCTAGGGATCATCAAAGATTTGGATATTTTTTTATAACCTAACCTGACTTGTACTTCTCAACAACATTGTCCCTTACTTGTTTGGAGAGTTCCTTGGTCTTCATGGCAGTGTTTGGTTAGTGGTGCCTCTTGCTTAGGTGTTGCAGCCTCTGGGGCCTTTCAAAAAGGTGTGTATATGTAATGATAGATCGTGTGACACTTAGATTGCACACAGGTGAATATCATTTCACTAATTATGTGACTTCCGAAGGTAATTGGTTGCACCAGAGCTTTTTATGGGCTTCATAACAAAGGGGGGTGAATACATACACACATGCCAATTATCTTTTTTTTTCTGAAAAATAATTTTATGTATATTTTTTTTTTCTAATTTTACTTCTCCAACTTAGACTATGTGTTCTGATCCATCACATATAATTTAGATTAAAAAACCATTGAACTGAAGGCTGTAATGTAACAAAACACAAAAAATGCCAAGAGGGTGAATACTTTTGCAAGGCACTGTATATTGGCGTGAGCCAGTCGGCAAGTGGTTAAACTGGCAGTAACGCACACAGAACTATATGGCGTTAAACTGGCAGTAATGCACACAGAACTATATGGCGTTAAACTGGCAGTAACGCACACAAAACTATATGGCATTAAACTGGTAGTAACGCACACAGAAGTAAATGGCGTTAAACTGGCAGTAACGCAATCAAATAGACGGTGTTCAACCGTCACTACACTGACGCTATCTGAACTGTCTCTACTCTAGCTATACACTAATGTCAAGATTACTGACACTGTCTCACTACACTACACTGAAACTATCTGAGCTGTCCCTACTCTACACTAATGTATGTATGAATGACACGGTCTCAATTCACTACAGTGAAACTATCTGAGCTGTCCCTACTCTAGCTGCACAATATGCAAAGCTGAATGATGGTCCTCCTCACTACACTCACACTATCCCTAGACTGACACTAAACTAATATTCTACACTGACAGTTGATGCAAAATAGCATAGTATAGCACACTAACTAACTAATAGCACTGAACAGAGCCCTGTTCTATCTCTCTCCACACCAAAATCACACTAAAAATGGCTACCATTGAAGGAATACTTTCATACTGTGGGGCGGGAATGAGCCATGATTGGATAAAGTCATGATGACAGACGCCGAACGTCCAAACAACAAAAGTTCAATCTGAACTTATGCTCGGGGCGAACCGTTTGCCCATCCCTAGTCATGATGACAGTGTCCAATCATGACTTTGACAGTGCTCTGTGCCCTGATTGGCTGAAGCTTTCACTGCTTCAGCCAATCAGGGCTTGTAATGCACTGTTCAGCTCCGCAATGCATTGTGCACAGTTCAGGGGGCGAACAAACGGTTGAACGATCCGTTTGTTCGGATGTTCGCCGAACGTCCCAACAATAAAAGTTCGGCCCGAACTTATGCTTGGGCCAAACCGTTCACCCATCCCTAGTATCATTTTTCTTTCTTTTTACAATTATGTGCCACTTTGTGTTGGTCTATCACATAAAATCCCAATAAAATAAATTTATGTTTTTGGTTGTAACATGACAAAATGTGGAAAATTTCAAGGGGTATGAATACTTTTTTCAAGGCACTGTAACATGTTTTTTTTGTTTTTGTTTTTAAAAAACGAATCTGTACAATCCTTTAATGGGAGAAAATGAATTAAACAGTCATTAATATTAAAAAGAGGCAAATATACTGTACAAGCCAGCAAAACAGATTGCAACAGCAGATCTCACAGATGGCCAAGAAGTTGAATTTTGACTATTTGCTCATCTCTTAACCTCATTTATACCATTTCTTATGTACTTACACTTACATAAATATCAGAAACTTGTAACAAAAGGAATATGAAGTCTGTCATTGCTGAACTCCCTGTTTTAGTTGCTTAGCTGAATCTGACTTTAATAGTTTCTGAGACATGAAACAAGCAAACAAATCATAAAAGTCACAGTGAACTCTTATGCCGCGTACACACGATTGGATTTTCCAACGGGAAATGTTGGATGTGAGCTTGTTGGCGGTAAGTAGAACCATGTGTATGCTCCATCGGACATTTGTTGTCGGACTTTCCGTCAACAAATGTTGGCCAGCATGTTTTCAAATTTTCCGCCAACAAATGTTTGTTGTCGGACTTTCCGATCGTGTGCACAAGTGTGTTGGACAAAAGTCCAAAGTACAAACACACATGCTCGGAATCAAGGACAAGCCGGAAGTGCTCGGTTGTGTAAAACTAGCGTTCGTAATGAAGATATCACATTCGTGATATCTCTCATTGCAGCGCATTCTCTTCTTCTTTATATTGGTATAATAATGAAGCTGCTTTGCTACTGATATTCACAGAGTTCTGACAAACGTATTTCTTTTTTTTTTTCTAGTGATCTCCAGAATAATTTTTTTTTCTAATGATCTCCAGAATATTTTTTTTCGTTTTGTATGTCAAGTTACCACAACACCATTATTATCTTGTATTTTTTAACCTCAAATATACAACTATGTTGGTGTCTCTTGTTAATTTGACATTGTATTTTTGAAATGCACCTGCCTACTCAGAAAGAAACTGTCCTTTTTGAAGTAAAACACATAGCCAAGTATTTTTCAAAACAATTTTTTTTAATTTAATAGGGAGCACAAGGTCACAAAATAAAGAGGAAGGCAAATATGGAAAAACAGTTGGAATTGGTGAAGCCTTTGTACCCCAGAGCAGACATCAATTATTTGACTGCCCAAATTGGTAACCTGAGGAGTCCATTTAATAGGGAGCACAATACGGTCCAGGACTCTGATAGATCGGGAGCAGCAGCAGATGACATATATGTCCCGAGGCTGTGGTCTTCCAACAGCCTGTGTTTTTTGCCAGACCACACTAAACCCAGGCCATCACTTTCAACACTTCCTTCCAGACTTCCTTCCATGCTGCTGTGGTGGGTGGGGTGGCTGTGTTGATGGTGGAGGAGGAGCATGGTCCAACTCACAGAGGTGTGTTTTACGAATGAGTTTGCCCCTTGTCCCCTTGTTTAGGGTCTGCAGAATTACCTCCTCGCATATAGTGCGTTGGGCCTCCTCCATCTGTTTTAATCTATTTGCTGTGATGCATCCAAATGCCTCCTGGCCATCAGGGGCCATGCTAATTGCCACAGTAGCATGTTGAAGGAGCGCAGCTGTGGCCTCCTCCAGGTTCCTTGCCTTCCTGGTCCTTTTGGTTGGAGGCCGGAGGGGAGGACCTTGCGACTCGGTCAGGCTGCTTGCCACGGCCTCCTCCTGGCTGAGACTTTCCTGTGTATGAAAATGGTACATAGTTTTAGGTTTTTGGTCATCAATCACACACAATTTTGAGCTCATGACTGTTGCAAATTGAATGTTAACAAATAGAAAAGACTATCATTCTGACCCCAGCATTTTTCATTCTTGTCCCAATCATTTTTGGCTACTACTATCTATTGATATGTAAACTGATTTGGTAATTCAGAAATTTGTGATCAATAACATCTAGTTAACATCATTCAATTTTTGACAAGAAATATGTTCAACAATGCTATACCTGAGTCAAGCTGGGCTCCTCCACATCTTCTTCCTGGGTGGAAGGCACAGAGTGGACCTCAGGAGCCTCAGCTGATGTTGAAGGAAGTGTTGAGAGCAATGGCCTTGGTTCCGTCTCGTCAGACAAAAAACGTAGGCTGTTGAAGTACCACAGCCTGGGGACATCTACGTCACCTGCTAATGCTCCAGATCTCTGGGAATCCTGGACTTTCTTGCACTCCCTATTATATGTGCTCCTCAGGCTACCAATTTTGGCCTTCAAATAGGTGATTTCTGCCGTGGGAGACACAGGCTTCTAATTTCAACAATTTCTCCAGCGCTGCCTTCCTCTTTAGCTTGTTTGAATAGTCCCTGCATTGTACTTGCCAGAGACATGGCAGCTCCCTGTATTTTTCAATAAAGTCTGGCAGAAATAATGTCAGGCTAAACTCTCCTAATCTTGTCCCAATATAGGCCTCGAACTATAAGCAGTATAGGTCACTAACCACTGATGCCCCAGGTTACAATTGTACCTTCGCTTGAACGGTCGGTGATAATGATCCTCCGTCCTCCACTCACAGATCGTACGTACAACTGTTACATCGCCCACGTGTTATGCTTTATATACACTGTGCATGCATGAAACTCTGCCCCTGTCCTTCTTTCTAGCGTATTCCCCGCCTCTTCTCTTTCCAGGCAGTGGGAGAGCACATGGCGGAGACACAGCAGATGTCTGCTGTTATCAGCAACAACGAAAGCCCAGAGCAAGGTCCAGGTGGAGATATGAGGCCTCAAATATGTCATTTGAAGACATGGTGGAGATGGTGGACATCTTAAAGAGGACAGACTATGATGGGAATCATGGGCCGTACAGAAACCCTAATGTGAGAAAGGCCAAGATCATGGCTAAAATTGTCAGAAGTCTGCCCAGGAATTCTGGGGTACAACGATCCAAGGATCAATTGAGGAAATGCTGGTCAGACCTGAAATTGAGGGAGCAAGTTCAGTATACAAAGATCAGGAAAGTGCTGCAAAAAAGTATTTGTTGTGTGTTCCTATTATTATTATTACTTTCATGCTGCTCCATGTGCTTTTCTTTACTGTTGTACAGTTTAAAATGCCAAGTTTGAGGTTCATGGACACAGGAATCGTTCGTATTAAACATCATTCGTTCGACCACTAATACGTAATTTTTGGCAGATGCAGGTTAACTACATTTGTTCATGCCTATTTTGATTAAAATACATTTATTACATTGTTGTCTAGATGTGTTTGAAACTATAATGAAATGACAACTTTATTCCTTGTCAGAAGAGGACACTCAGCAGCTGTTTACCCATCTGGACACAGGAGAACTAGTGTGGGACACCATAACACTGTTGTTATGGTGTCCCACGCAGGTTCTCCAGTGGATACTAGGGGTCTCTTCATGTGTGAAACTTGCACAAAACAGCTTTTGAAAGGGAAAAAAGTATTCCAGCTTTTGAAAGGGAAAAAATCATGTCTTCAGCTTGGAAATCTGCCAAAACAGACAATTGGAAGACACTTCCAAGCAATGTTTCATATTACTATTTCTAGCCTAAAATATTTGTCTGCTAAGTATAACTTTTTTGTATTCAAATAGGGGAGAAAAGAATATGGACATCTGAGGACACCAGTAACCCCACACCTAATAAAAAAAGCCAACTCACCACACACCCAGAAGATGTAAATGCAGATGTTCAGGAAGTGCAGGGTGAAGTGGTAGAAATGGTGTCGACAACAGGTCAGTGTCTGAGTCCACAGCTTCAGGTAATAGATGGATGCCTGCATATTTATAATACATGGTGTGTTTTTTTATTTTTAGGTGATGTGGATGTTGTGGAAGAAGAAACTCATTTCAGCGGTGCAAGTGCACAAATCCTGATCAGTGAGATCATGGTGTGCAATCATGATTTGGAAAAGATGAAACAAAACATCCATGATGTTCAAAAAAGACTGAGTAACATCATAGAGATTTTAGGCAAAATCTAAACAAAAAAAAAACATTTTAAAGTTGTCGTTATGTTGTACGTGTTTTTACAGTTTTAAATGAATTGCAAAGCCAAATTTTAAAGATGCTACCATGTGCAATCTCCCATCATGGGGGATAAATGGATGTGTTTTGTGGGTGCAACCCCTTCCTCCAAACTGAAGTAGGTGAGAGGTAGGGGTTGCACCCCTGAAACACGCCCATTTATCCCCCATGATGGGAGCTAGCACATGGTAGGCAAAAACACTTTGCACTACAAGTGCAATGCAAGTGCACTTGTAGGGCAAAGTGGATTATCCTTATTGAAATAAGCCCCAGTGTGTCAACATGTGCTAGCTCCCATCATGGGGGATCAATGGACGTGTTTCGGGGTTCCTACTTTTGTTTGGAGGAAGGGGTTGCACCCACAAATCGCATACATTGATATCCCATGATGGGAGATAGCACATTGAAACATTGTGTGTTTTGTGGCTTTAGCAAAGTAGATGTAGGGAAAAGATACACATTTTAGGCATGGGATCATGAGAGAAAACCAAATTTTGAGTCTCAATTTGTGTGCATCTTTAAAATTTGGCTTTTAGAGGGGTGAGATCAAAAATCAACACAGTTTTGACATACTAATGTCTCATATGGCCTTCACTTTAGCAAAGTCGAACTTTGTAAGTTCCTGAGTTAGGGATGTGTATGTTATGTTTTTAAACATGCTTGTTTAGCCCTAAAAAGGCACATTTATGTCAAACATACATGTTATACACCAAAATGTCGGTTTGTTCCAAAACTGTAATGCACATGTGAACGTGCTTGGAGTAAAATGTTTTATACTCAACAGTGTGTGGCTTCTTATTTCAGTGCTCAATACCAGTTTATTTTTTAAGTTGGTGTAGTTACAGTGACAATGGGGATTATTTACTAAAGGCAAATCCACTTTGCACTACAAGTGGACTCTCAGTACACTTTCAAGTGCACTGAGAGTCCACTTGTAGTGCAAAGTGGATATGCCTTTAGTAAATAACTCCCACTGTGCTGTAAAATTTGCCAAAATCAGGCCATTTTAGGGACTCCAAGCAATTAATTCATGGAGTTGAAAAGGATGATTAGTTTTATCATTAATGCATTACATACATTAACAACAATAACATTGTGTGTGTGTAGCAGACCCACAGCACAACATAATAGTTAGCTGAAGAAGAGATTGTCACCTCATGTATCAAATAAGTTACATTTGCACTATTAAAGAAAATGGCCAAAATTAAAATGCCATTTGAGAACCTAGGAGACAGATAAGAAACACAAACAGTAATTCAAATGAAATATGAGTTTAGTTTTTCAAAAAAAATTTGTTAAACATCCGCAAGATTTTGTTGTAAATCAAGTGCCCCCCTAACCATGAAGTAATCAACATAGTTTTGCTTGACTTTGCGGGCATTTTGGGGGGGCAAGCCAGGATGGCCACTTTCGAGCGCCATCATTGATGCAGGTTCTGCTGAAAATTTGGCTTCAGTCGCAACTGAGGCCAGGTAGCTGGCTGCATTCTTTCAAAGGTAGTTGTGAAGAATGCAGCAGCTCAACACAATGTGATTAAGTTTGTATTTGGCCAGGTTGATGGATGTAAGGAAATGCCTGAACCAGCTGGCCATTATGCCAAAGGCATTCTCAACCACTCTTCTGGCACGTGCCAGCCGGTAATTAAAAACCCTCTGCTCTGGGGTCATGTTCCTTATGGGGAACAACCTCATCAGATGTCACCCCCCAGCAAAGGCCTCATCTGCCACAAACATGAAATTGAGGCCCGAAACATTCTCCTCCGGAGGTGGCAACCCCAAGGTGCCATTTTTTAGACACCGGTAAAGTTCCATTTGGGTGATCACTCCTTCATCAGCATTATGGCTGTTCTTCCCAATGTCCAGGTAGATGAAATCATAATTGGCCGTCACCACCGCCAACATCACTATAACTACTAAACCCCTTATAATTATAGTAGTACGACCCCGAGTTGGATGGTGGGATGATCCTGACGCACTTCCCATCGATAGCACCACCATAATTGGGAAAGTCCCACTGGTGGAGAAACTGGGAAGGCACGGTGTTCCATTCCTGTGGATTGGAAGGAAACTGTGGAGTCAAACAAGAAAAAAATTAATACTTTTGCACATAACATTGCAGGCAGATTAGACACAAACATTCTTGGCCAACATAAGTATAACATTTATTGAAATGAATATTTAAAGACAAAAGTATAAGGTCAACTTATCAGATTCCTCACCCCCTCTGGTGGGCCATTGGAAAAATGTTATGGTGTGGGGGGGGGGGTAGATGTTTTGGACAGGTAACCCTCTCCACTTCATTGAGAGCTGAATACATAAATAATGTGTGTACTTTGGCCAGCCCCTCCTTATTATTGGCAGCCCACTGGACAGGTGAGAAGTGTCATAATCCAAAAATATGAATACATACTGTCCAAATTGAAGCACATTTTTGCATTCTGCAATTATGTATCAAGATAACAGGAGAACAAAACTTTAAACAGTACCATTTGAAAGTATTCAGGCAGGCACTTGCACTACATGCTTTGGTGAATTCATCCATAAATATGAACACAAAAGAGGTAGGTATAGTGTGTATGGGTTTGGCAAAGTCAGCAGATAGCGTATTAGTATCGGTTGACTTAGCGGTTGGGGGAGGGTTTAATTGAGTTTGGGCCCCAAACAAAAAAACCTCTTGCACTCTGCCTGAATTTAAGGACAGCAATAACATTTGGACACATTTTAGGGGGTGTTTAGGGTAAGCACTACAATGGAACTGACAAAATACATTGTTAAGTTACTAGGCTAGGTGTGTATAGGCTCAGGATAGCATGCTGAGGAGGTTAGTGAAGGCAAATATGCATGAAGGACAAAAAAGGAGCAATAAAAGCTTACAGCATGCATGAGGACAAAGAGGACATTTACAGCATATTACAGTCATGGTAATTATGGAATGAAGAAATTAATACATTAGCAAACATTAAATACATAGAATGTGATGTTAAAGGATAAACCTTACCCTAATATAGTCCTTCTGCAGGAAGAATTATGGCAGAACAGATCTCTGGAATAATGATTCCCAGAGCCTGGGGGGAGATCCCAGTCGTGAACTTCAGGTCCTGGAGACTTCTCCCCATCGCCAAGTACCGCAAGGTGGTGATGAGCCTTTGCTTGGGAGAGATGGCTTGCTGCATGCAGGAGTCCTGCTTCGTAATATAAGGGGACAGCAAAGCCAATAGATGGTGAAAGATGGGGTCCGTCATCTGGAGATAATTCCTGAAATTATCAGGATTATTCTCCTGGAGCTCCCGCAGCAAAGGCATATGACAGAACTGGTCACAATTAAGCAACCAATTCTTGGTCCAAGAACTTCTCCTCCCTCTGTTCATGAACTGGACTTGGGTCAAAGCAATAACACCAAGACCAACAACAGCACAATCTCTCAGACGAGAACGCTACATGGCTAGTTAACGAACGGTTGCTCAGAACAAACCGACAGAACGCACTGAAAATCAGAAATGACCTGACAAGCACGACCTGAAAATCAGAAACAGGCGGACAAGAATGCACTGAAAATCAGTAGCGAACTATAAATAGAATGCACTGAAAGACAGAAACGACCTGACAAGTATGCACTGAAAAATAGATATAAACCGACAAACATGAGATTAGCAGAAGGAGCCCAAAGGGTGTCGCACGACTATTGAACTTCCTTTTTATTGGCTCGTCGTACGTCTTGTACGTTACTAAGTTCGTAATTGTTGGTCAACATTTGTGTGACTGTGTGACAAAATTCTACGGTTTTGTTTTTGGGAAGTCCGGTCGTGTGTACAAGGTTTTAGTTTGCCTAATCAACTATCATAAATCTGAATTCTAGACATATAGCACTGTGCAGAAGTTTTAGGAAAGTATGAAGAAATATATAAAAGGCAGTACAACGCTCAAAGATAAAAACTAACTGGTATATTCATAATGACATATAAGGAAAATTAGGAAAGTCCTTTAAAAGTCCTCTAAGAACAAAATTCCAAGAGCACTAGCGGGTTTCCGGTGATGAGCGTGAAGAGTTAAACATATATGGTGACTTCTGTGACACCCTCCACCAGCATAAGGAATGACCCCTCACCTCATATAGTGGACCCCTGAGTTAATCAGTCAGGTCTCAGACAGCATTCCCATAGATTGAATGGGTCGGTAAGCACAAACAGCAAATGCAGTGGGATGGCAGTAAGAGTGTCTGGATGAGATATCCTCTTCAACTCCGAATTACAGGTACATGAAATAGAATTAACAATATCTAGTGCTCTCTGAATAAAGTATCAAACTGATGTTTATTATAAAATGATAAAACTCACAAGGCTTGCACTGTACCCCAGTGCTAAGGATGATGGCAATGTATATCAAAGCTTGTCTACGGGGATGTCTGCAGGGATCAGCATGAAGAGACGCGGGTGACGTCGTGAACGAGTCATGTGATGTCCGTATGCGTTACGTCCCATAAAGTAGGCGGGACTTCATCAGCGATAGCGACAAGACGTGCATCACCCATTGTTATAGACAAAATCAGCTGATCCGTTTAGCCTATGGCGATGATTGTTTACCCATCACCATAACAACTGCCAAGCGATGGAACACTGAGAATCAAAGAGCAAGGACGCTGAATCCCCATCAAGTACTCCTTCTCTAATATAGCGAAAAACACTACGCAAAGGTTGCTAGTATAAATAACATTATCTGAATGGATATAAATAAAACACTGTAACACCAGCGTCCCTGCTGATTCCCTCAGACACCAACAATGAATGGTATATGACAATAAATATATACCATTCTATAACAATATAACAAGTCTATACCAAGTCTATAACAATGGGTGATGCACGTCTTGTCGCTACCGCTGATGAAGTCCCGCCTACTTTATGGGACGTAACGCGTACGGACATCACATGACTCATCCATGACATCACCCGCGTCTCTTCATGCTGATCCCCGCAGACATCCCCGCAGACACGCTTTGATATACATTGCCATCATTCTTAGCACTGGGGTACAGTGCAAGCCTTGTGAGTTTTATTATTTTATAATAAACATCAGTTTGATATTTTATTCAGAGAGCACTAGATATTGTTAATTCTATTTCATGTACCTGTAATTCGGAGTTGAAGAGGATATCTCATTCAGACACTCTTACTGCCATCCCACTGCATTTGCTGTTTGTGCTTACCGACCCATTCAATCTATGGGAATGCTGTCTGAGGCCTGAATGATTAACTCAGGGATCCACTACATGAGGTGAGGGGCCATTCCTTATGCTGGTGAAGGGTGTCACAGAAGTCACCATTTATGTTTAACTGTTTAACACCGGAAACCCGCTAGTGCTCTTGGAATTTTGTTCTTATAGGACTTTTAAAGGACTTTCCTAATTTTCCTTATTTGTCATTATGAATATACCAGATAGTTTTTATCTTTGAGCGCTGTACTGCCTTTTATATATTTTGTATTTGGGATTTGATATTTTGATCCCCAGTATTTCAGCCGCTGGCTATATGGATTATTGTTGGGATAACATATAATAATATCAGCGCTCGGGGCTACTGGTTAGTCCTTATAACAATCAATAATAGTTGCTTGGTACCAGAACAGTCTCTAAGAAGTCCATATTAGTAGGTGGATGTACTGGCAGGTAAAATCTTTTGTCTTTAATGATCGCCAGCGCTGAGGGCAGCTTTCATGGAGAGCGAAGCCAGCTCTTAAAACGACCAAATAAAACAAGAAGGAGAAAGCGCCTCTGAGTGCAAGCATTTAATTAGAAATATTAAGCGCATAAATACACTTACAGTAAAGATAGACAAGGTTGAGTTCCAATACAAGGGTAATCTGGGATCAGTGGAGCGTCCATATAGCGTGTTCCTATGATGTGACTCCAGAGGGACGGCCGTGGACCTCCGCTCGGGGTAAGATAGTAAGGCGGCTAAGCTGGATTACGGCTTCCGTGTTCCAGCCGCTAGCTATGGGCGTGTTTGCACCCGCCCAGTAAGATTGGCTATTACAGTGCACCACCCTGTGATAGGCAGTCCAATCGCAGAGAGAACTGATCCGTCAGGTGTTTTTAGTTTTTCGTTCAGCCAGTACCAGGCCTTAGACTGGACAATAGCCAACCTCACTGGGCAATGTTCATAAAAACTGGAAAAAGGCAAAACTGAAATCAGGTTCGATTTTCAAGAGGATCTGATAAAATAGAATGAAGGATGTGATTGCTTACTATGAGCAACACATAGCTTTTCCTTTTTCCAAGAAGGTTTCCCAGCAGAGGGGAATGGCGCTGACATAGGTAGAAGGCAGCTGGTTGTACCCAGTCAATTTAGGGAACAGCTGCTAAAAGTGGTTCATGAGATTCCCCTAGCTGAGCACTTGGAGATCACTAAGACCCGGGGGCGGTTGATACATAACTTTTATTGGCCTATGATGCTTGCTGACATAGCTGACTACTGTCATCCTGTGTTACCTGTCAGTGAGTTGGCAAGATATGCAGGGATCCGCTAAAACCTTTGCCTGTGATTGACAAACCTTTTAAGAGAGTGGCAGTGGATATCGTTGGACCTCTGGCCATCCCTAGCAGTTCAGGCAAACGTTTTATCCTGATAGTTGTCAACTATGCCACGCGTTATCCAGAGGCGGTGGCTCTCTCCTCCCTCCGGGCAGACAAGGTCGCCGATGCTCTGCTCAGGATCTTCACTAAAGTGGGTTTCCCAGCCAAGCTCATTAGTGATCAAAGCTCTCAGTTTGTGTCCAACTTGATGTAAGCGCTTTGTCTGAAAGTACAGATGACGCATATCATGGGCAGTCCTTATCATCCACAAACAAACGGCTTGTGCGAGCATTTCAATGGCACCCTGAAACAAATGTTGCGCACCTTTGTGCATTCCCAGGGCAAGGACTGGGAACGATATCTGCCTCATCTGCTGTTTGCTTACAGAGAGGTGCCTCAGGAGTCCACAGACTTTTCACCATTTGAACTTCTGTACGGAGGGAGGGTAAGCGGGATCCTGGACCTAATCTGTGAGACCTGGGAGGGAAAGACCCAGAGGTCTCTGTTGTGGATTACGTCCTAAAATTCAGAGATAAAATTGAGAGGCTGGTGGGAATTGTGTGGGAAAACATGACCCAGGCCCAGACCAGGCAGAAACAATAGCAATTATATCAGCTTGCCCCTTTTTTGTCAACTTTATAGTAAACAAACCCTGGCCTGCAGTGCCTTAAAAAAAACTGGAAGGGCTTCCCACAAAATCTGTTAACAAAAAAATAGCAAAACGGGGAATCCGCATTCATGAGTAGGGATGAGCCAAACACCCCCCTGTTCGGTTCGCACCAGAACATGCGAACAGGAAAAAAGTTCGCTCGAACACGCGAACACCGTTAAAGTCTATGGGACACGAACATGAATAATCAAAAGTGCTAATTTTAAAGGCTTATATGCAAGTTATTGTCATAAAAAGTTTTTGGGGACCCGGGTCCTGCCCCAGGGGACATGGATCAATGCAAAAAAAAGTTTTAAAAACGGACGTTTTTTCAGGAGCAGTGATTTTAATAATGCTTAAAGTCAAACAATAAAAGTGTAATATCCCTTTAAATTTCGTACCTGGGGGGTGTCTATAGTATGCCTGTAAAGGGGCGCATGTTTCCCGTGTTTAGAACAGTCTGACAGCAAAATGACATTTGGAAGGAAAAAACCCATTTAAAACTACCCGCGGCTATTGCATTGCCAACAATACACATAGAAGTTCATTGATAAAAACGGCATGGGAATTCCCCACAGGGAAACCCCGAACCAAAATTTAAAAAAAAAATGACGTGGGAGTCCCCCTAAATTCCATACCAGGCCCTTCAGGTCTGGTATGGATATTAAGGGGAACCCCAGCCAAAATTTAAAAAAAAAAAATGACGTGGGGGTTCCCCCTAAATTCCATACCAGACCCTTCAGGTCTGGTATGGATTTTAAGGGGAACCCGCGCCAAAAAAAAAAAAAAAAACGGCGTGGGGTCCCCCCAAAAATCCATACCAGACCCTTATCCGAGCACGCAACCTGGCAGGCCGCAGGACAAGGGCCTCATCCCCACAACCCTGGCCGGTGGTTGTGGGGGTCTGTGGGCGGGGGGCTTATTGGAATCTGGAAGCCCCCTTTAACAAGGGGACCCCCAGATCCCGGCCCCCCCCGTGTGAAATGGTAAGGGGGTACTTACCCCTACCATTTCACTAAAAAACTGTCAAAAATGTTAAAAATGACAAGAGACAGTTTTTGACAATTCCTTTATTTAAATGCTTCTTCTTTCTTCCTTCATCTTCTTCTTCTTCTGGTTCTTCTGGCTCTTCTGGTTCTTCCTCCGGCGCTCTCGTCCAGCATCTCCTCCGCGGCGTCTTCTATCTTCTTCTCCTCGGGCCGCTCCGCACGCATGGCATGGGGGGAGGCTCCCGCTCTTCTCTTCATCTTCTTCTTCATCCTCTTCTCTTCTTCCTTCTTCTCTTCTTCATTTTCTTCTCCGGGCCGCTCCGCATCCATGCTGGCATGGAGGGAGGCTCCCGCTGTGTGACTGCGTCTCCTTGTCTGATGGTTCTTAAATAATGGGGGGCGGGGCCACGTAGTGACCCCACCCCCCTCTGACGCACGGTGACTTGACAGGACTTCCCTGTGACGTCACGGGGAATGCCACAGGGAAGTCCCGTCATGTCCCGTGCGTCAGAGGGGGCCCCGCCCCCCATTATTTAAGAACCGTCAGACCAGTAGACGCCGTCACACAGCGGGAGCCTCCCTCCATGCCAGCATGGATGCGGAGCGGCCCGGAGAAGAAAATGAAGAAGAGAAGAAGGAAGAAGAGAAGAGAATGAAGAAGAAGATGAAGAGAAGAGCGGGAGCCTCCCCCCATGCCATGGGTGCGGAGCGGCCCGAGGAGAAGAAGATAGAAAAAGCCGCGGAGGAGATGCTGGACGAGAACACCGGAGGAAGAACCAGAAGAGCCAGAAGAACCAGAAGAAGAAGACGAAGGAAGATAGAAGAAAGAAGAAGCATTTAAATAAAGGAATTGTCAAAAACTGTCTCTTGTCATTTTTAACATTTTTGACAGTTTTTTAGTGAAATGGTAGGGGTAAGTACCCCCTTACCATTTCACACGGGGGGGGCCGGGATCTGGGGGTCCCCTTGTTAAAGGGGGCTTCCAGATTCCGATAAGCCCCCCGCCCGCAGACCCCCACAACCACCGGCCAGGGTTGTGGGGATGAGGCCCTTGTCCTCATCAACATGGGGACAAGGTGTTTTGGGGGGCTACCCCAAAGCACCCTCCCAATGTTTAGGGGTCTGGTATAGATTTTGAGGGGGACCCCCACGCCATTTTTTTTTTAAAAATTTGGTTCAGGGTTCCCCTGTGGGGAATTCCTATGCCATTTTTATCAGTGAACTTTTATGTGTATTGTCGGACTGGCAATTCATTAATAGCCGCGAGTAGTTTTAAATGACTATTTTTCCTTTGAAATGTAATTGTCAGACTGTTCTAAACACGGGAAACATGCGCCCCTTTACAGGCATACTATAGACACCCCCCAGGTACGAAATTTAAAAGAATATTACATTTTTACCCCAAAGCACCCTCCCAATGTTGAGGGCATGTGGCCTGGTACGGTTCAGGGGGGGCGCACTCTCGTCCCCCCCTCTTTTCCTGCGGCCTGCCAGGCTTGGATAAGGGTCTGGTATGGATTCTTGGGGGGACCCCACGCTTTTTTTTTTTTTTTTGGCGCGGGGTTCCTCTTAATATCCATACCAGACCTGAAGGGCCTAGTATGGAATTTAGGGGGAACCCCACGTCATTTTTTTAAAAAATTTTGGCCGGGGTTCCCCTTAATATCCATACCAGACCTGAAGGGCCTGGTATGGAATTTAGGGGGACTCCCACGTCATTTTTTTTTTTAATTTTGGTTCAGGGTTTCCCTGTGGGGAATTCCCATGCCGTTTTTATCAATGAACTTCTATGTGTATTGTCGGCAATGCAATAGCCGCGGGTAGTTTTAAATGGGTTTTTTCCTTCCAAATGTCATTTTGCTGTCAGACTGTTCTAAACACGGGAAACATGCGCCCCTTTACAGGCATACTATAGACACCCCCCAGGTACGAAATTTAAAGGGATATTACACTTTTATTGTTTGACTTTAAGCATTATTAAAATCACTGCTCCTGAAAAAACGGCCATTTTTAAAACTTTTTTTTGCATTGATCCATGTCCCCTGGGGCAGGACCCGGGTCCCCAAACACTTTTTATGACAATAACTTGCATATAAGCCTTTAAAATTAGCACTTTTGATTTCTCCCATAGACTTTTAAAGGGTGTTCTGCAGCATTCAAATTTGCCGTGAACACCCCAAATTGTTCGCTGTTCGGCGAACTTGCGAACAGCCAATGTTCGAGTCGAACATGAGTTCGACTCGAACTCAAAGCTCATCCCTATTCATGAGGTATGAGGAGGTGTTGGCCATGAAGTAGAGGGACAAGAAAGATGTCCGTATACTCTCTACCATCCACAATGACACCTTGGTGGAGATCCAGAGAAGACACGGCCCCGTTGTAAAAACCTGAATGTGTCCACGACTACAATCTGTACATGGGGGGGTGGATTTAAACGATCAGATGCTACAACCTTATTTGTCAACCCGAAAGTCCCATTATTGGTATAAGAAAGTTCCATTTCATCTATTTCATATGGCCTTGTTTAATTAGTTTGTCTGCTTCCAAAAATCAACTGAAGACAAACAAATCACCTAGGAGTTAGAAGAGATACCAGCTGTTACTGTCCCCAATGTCCCTCCCAACCTGGCCTGTGCATCGGAGATTGCTTCAAAAATTATCACACATCCATCAGATATTAGTTCCCCTTATTAGTAACAGACTTCAATTTCCCCATTTCAAATACCTGTATGGATTATTTGCCTGCTACCATGTTTCTACCTTCCATGTTAATTAACTGACCCTGGCTTGTTTACTGACGATGTCTTTGCCTGCCGATTTAAACCACGTTTCTGACTTCCACATGCACCATCCTCAGCCTGTTTACCGACGATGCCTCTGCCTGCCGTTTTAAACCATGTTTTTGACTTCTTCGTGCAACGATCTCGGCCTGTTAATCGACCATGTTTTTGCATGCCACTTGGACTGATCTTTTGCCCTTCTACTTTAGTACATATGTGAGGGGCTTCAGAATAGCGTTTTGAGTAGAGAAAAACAGTTTTTTGTTTTCTGTGCTCCCAGAACAGGGTCTGTTTGCCCGGAGGCTTCAAAGAGATTTGGGTGGAAGAAGCCTCTACCCCTGTCCCCCTGGCCCCAAGCTTGATGGTCCTTCCGGCTGCCTGGACCAATACTTTGGCTGTGCTGACCATATTGCTGCCTGTAATGACCCAGGACATTATGCTACTACTCACAAACGAGAATAAATACAGGTTTTTCTTATCAGTCAAACTGCATCCCTTGGCACCTGCAGACAGGACCTGATGATGGGGGGTATCAGATGGTACCCCAAATGGCTGAACGGCTGACGCGTTTCAGGGGCGCACCCATTTCCTCAGAGCCTAAGAAGTCTGTGTCTCCTCTGTCCTGTGTGCCTCAACCCTACTAAGCCACGCCCATCTACATGAGTTGGCTCCAACCAAAGGGATGGAACTTTTTCTTTTTTTTTTTTTTCAACCCGCTACACTAATGCCACCAAATGCAGGGTGGCCAACAAACAAATATATTGTAAAAAGTATATTAGACACGGTAAAAACACGTTAGTTGCCTAATGTTCATTGCAATAGCAACAATCTGACTGATGCAGGTGATCAATAGCACGTTCATATCAATGCACAGCCCGATCCCCCCAAAAAGGGAAAAGACCAGGCACAAATCTAACCTCATAGCACTCTCTTCATGACTCTGTGCGGGGGGGGGGTCGCTGCCATCTATTCCATTAGCCTTGGGGTCCTTCATTAGCCCACAGCGCCCATTAAAACGCATGCCATCATAGAATCAGGAAGTGTGGGTGTCCCTGAATTCCAACCCACACTTCTGGCTCATGCAGCGTCATTTCCGCTTCCACGCACGCATCCAAAGCAAGTCAGTCGTGCGAGGAGCGTGGCCCAGAAGTGCGGGTGTGTTTGCGTGCCACCCAACACTTCCGACCGCTTAGGAGCGTCATATAATATAGTTTTTAGAATGATGCAATATCTGTGTGGCTAATCGATTTGTTTGTTGGCCACCCTGCATTTGGTGGCATTAGTGTACCGGGTTGCAAAAAGAAAAAGTTCCGTCCCTTTGTTTGGAGCCAGCTAATGTAGATGGGCGTGGCTTAGTAGGGGAGTGGTCATCTGGGATGTGGGCATATAGATACATAGGTTGAGGCACACAGGACAGAGGAGCCACAGACCGCCTAGGCTCTGAGGAAAGGGGTGCACCCCTGAAATGCGTCAGCCGTTCATCTGTTTGGGGTACCACCTGATGCCTCCCGTCATCAGGTCTTGTCTGCAGGTGCCAAGGGATGCAGTTTGACTCATAAGAAAAGCCTGTATTTACGCTCGTTTGTGAGTAGTACCATTGCTTTTGCATATATTTTTAATAAAAATTTTATATCTGTAATGCACTAGGTCGGTGCGCCCTCCTTTTTTTCTTGTTTCTCTTTTGTGGTATGAATACCCATTGTTCTGAGGAGGGCTGCAAGATTATAGACTTTTCCTTATACCAAAGAATGGATCACACCACCCGTGTCTAGCAAAACACTGAAGCGCAGGAGACTATTGTTTTGTTTCCAGGACATTATGGACCATGTTTCTTCCTGCTGTTTGGACCAATATTTTGGCTGTGTTGACCATATATCTGCCTGCTGCCTCTACTGTCTATGGACAGTATTCTGCCTGACACCTCTGCCTGCTACCTGGCCTGGACTAATGTTTTGGCTGTGCTCTGGCTGTGCTTTGGTTGTGCTGACAGTATCTCTGCCTGTATGAACTATGGACAGTATTTCTGCCTGCTGCCTGGATGATTGCTTTTGCTGTCGCTGACCACATCCCTTCCTGCTGCCTGGACTGATGCTCTCCTCTGTGGACTACTGCACTTCTAAAACCACAGGTAATCTTTTGTTATTTGGTATGTACCTGCTATGTTTTAGAAATATGAAGGGCCTTCAAAAATGTGATTGTAGTCAGAAAGTTGTATGTGTAATTTATGCTCCTAGAATGCCTGGAGGTGCTACTTGGATGTTGGGCCTCTGTATGTGGCCAGGCTGTGTAAAAGTCTCAAACATGTGGTATCGCCATACTCAGGAGGAGTAGCAGAATGTATTTTGGGGTGTCATTTTTGCTATGTACATGCTATGTGTTAGAAATATCTTATAAATGGACAACTTTGTGTAAAAAAAAAAAAAGAGTTTTCATTTTCTTTTCACATTTTGCAAAAACTTCTGGAAAAAAATGAACCATTCAAAAAACTCATTATGCCTCATAGATTATACGTTGGGGTGTTTGCTTTCCAAAATGGGGTAATTTTGTGGGCAATTCCATTGTCCTGGTGCTCTAGAGCCTTCAAAAGTGTAATAGGTGGTTGAGAAATGCAATTTATAATCGTAGAACGCCTGAAGGTGCTACTTCAATGTTGGGCCTCTGTATGTGGCCAGGCTGTGTAAAAGTCTCAAACATGTGGTATCGCCATACTCAGGAGGAGTAGCGGAATGTATTTTGGGGCGTCAATTTTGCTATGTACACACTATGTGTTAGAAATATCTTATAAATTGACAACTTTGTCTAAAAAAATGCGTTTTCATTTTTTTTTTCTCCACATTTTCCAAAAACTTCTGGAAAAAAGTGGACCATTTAAAAGACTCATTATGCCTCAGAGATTATAAGTTGGGGTGACTTCTTTCCAAAATGGGGTAATTTTGTGGGCAATTCCATAGTCCTGGTGCTCCAAGGCCTTCAAAAGTGTAATAAGTGGTTGAGAAATGAGATGTGCAATTTATACTTGTAGAAAGCCTGAAGGAGCTACTTCAAAGTTGGGCCTCTGTATGTGGCCAGGTTGTGGAAAAGTCTAGTTGCAAGTATGCATATGCTGTGTGTGAGAAATAACCTGTTAATATGATAAGTTTGTGTAAAAAAAAATGTCTTTATTTTCCCAAGAATTGTGGGAAAAAATGACAACTTAACCACTCAGCCCCGGAAGGATTTACCCCCTTCCTGACCAGAGCACTTTTTACAATTTGGCACTGCGTCGCTTTAACTGCTAATTGCGCGGTCATGCAATGCTGTACCCAAACAAAATTTGCGTCCTTTTCTTCCCACAAATAGAGCTTTCTTTTGATGGTATCTGATCACCTCTGCGGTTTTTATTTTTTGCGCTATAAACGGAAAAAGACCGAAAATTTTGAAAAAAAATGATAATTCCTACTTTTTGTTATTAAAAAAATCCAATAAACTCAATTTTAGTCATACATTTAGGCCAAAATGTATTCGGCCACATGTCTTTGGTAAAAAAAATGTCAATAAGCATATATTTATTGGTTTGTGCAAAAGTTATAGCGTCTACAAACTAGGGTACATATTCTGGAATTTACACAGCTTTTAGTTTATGACTGCCTATGTCATTTCTTGAGGTGCTAAAATGGCAGGGCGGTACAAACCCCCCCAAATGACCCCATTTTGGAAAGTAGACACCCCAAGGAAATTGCTGAGAGGCATGTTGAGCCCATTGAATATTAATTATTTTGTCCCAAGTGATTGAATAATGACAAAAAAAAAAAATTACAAAAAGCTGTCACTAAATGATATATTGCTCACACAGGCCATGGGCATTTGTGGAATTGCACCCCAAAATACATTTAGCTGCTTCTCCTGAGTATGGAGATACCACATGTGTGGGACTTTTTGGGAGCCTAGCCACGTACGGGGCCCCGAAAACCAATCACCGCCTTCAGGATTTCTAAGGGTGTAAATTTTTGATTTCACTCTTCACTGCCTATCACAGTTTTGGAGGCCATGGAATGCCCAGGTGGCAAAAAAACCCCCAAATGACCCCATTTTGGAAAGTAGATACCCCAAGCTATTTGCTGAGAGGCATGGTGAGTATTTTGCTGCTCTCATTTGTTTTTGAAAATGAAGAAAGACAAGAAAAACATTTTTTTTTTCTTTTTTCAATTTTCAAAACTTTGTGACAAAAAGTGAGGTCTGCAAAATACTCACTATACCTCTCAGCAAATAGCTTGGGGTGTCTACTTTCCAAAATGGGGTCATTTGGGGGGGGGGGATGTGCCACCTGGGCATTACATGGCCTCTGAAACTGTGATAAGCAGTGAAGAGTGAAATCAAAAATGTATGCCCTTACAAAGCCTGAAGGCGGTGCTTGGTTTTCGGGGTCCCGTACGCGGCTAGGCTCCCAAAAAGTCTCACACATGTGGTATCCCCATACTCAGGAGAAGCAACAGAATTTATTTTGGGGTGTAATTTCACATATTCCCATGACATGTTTGAGCAATATATCATTTAGTGACAACTTTGTGCAAAAAAATAAATGTGTCTCTTTCCCGCAACTTGTGTCACAATATAAAACATTCCATGGACTCGACATGCTTCTCAGCAAATAGCTTGGGGTGTCTACTTTCCAAAATGGGGTCATTTGGGGGGGTTTTGAACTCTCCTGGCATTTTATGCACAACATTTAGAAGCTTATGTCACACATCACCCACTCTTCTAACCACTTGAAGACAAAGCCCTTTCTGACACTTTTTGTTTACATGAAAAAATTATTTTTTTTTGCAAGAAAATTACTTTGAACCCCCAAACATTATATATTTTTTTAAAGCAAATGCCCTACAGATTAAAATAGTGGGTGTTTCATTTTTTTTTCACACAGTATTTGCGCAGCGATTTTTCAAACGCATTTTTTGGGGAAAAAACACACTTTTTTTAAATTTTAATGCACTAAAACACACTATATTGCCCAAATGTTTGATGAAATAAAAAATATGATCTTAGGCCGAGTACATGGATACCAAACATGACATGCTTTAAAATTGTGCACAAACGTGCAGTGGCAACAAAATGAATACATTTTTAAAAGCCTTTAAAAGCCTTTACAGGTTACCACTTTAGATTTACAGAGGAGGTCTACTACTAAAATGACTGCACTCGATCTGACCTTCGCGGTGATACCTCACATGCATGGTGCAATTACTGTTTACATTTGACACCAGACCAACGCGTGCGTTCGCCTTAGCGCGAGAGCAGGGGGGGACAGGGGTGCTTTTTTTTTTCTTTATTATTTTTTTGCTTTTTTATCTTATTTTTAAGCCGTTCCTTTCATTTTTTTTTTAAATCATTTTTATTGTTATCTCAGGGGATGTAAATATCCCCTATGATAGCAATAGGTAGTGACAGGTACTCTTTTTTGAAAAAATTGGGGTTTATTAGACTCTAGATCTCTCCACTGCCCTCAAAGCATCTGACCACACCAAGATCGGTGTGATAAAATGCTTTCCCAATTTCCTAATGGCGCTGTTTACATCCGGCGAAATCTAAGTCATAAAATGCTCGTAGCTTCCGGTTTCTTAGGCCATAGAGATGTTTAGAGCCACTCTGGTCTCTGATCACCTCTATGGTCAGCTGGCTGAATCACCGGCTGCATTCTCAGGTTCCCTGTTGAGACAGGAGAGCCAGAGAAAAACACGGAAGACGGTGGGGGGCATTCCCTCCCACTGCTTGTAAAAGCAGTCTAGAGGCTAATTAGCCGCTAGGATTGCTTTTACATGAAAGCCGACCGCTGGCTGAAAAGAATGATACCAAGATGATACCTAAACCTGCAGGCATAATTCTGGTATAACCATTCAAAGTCGTGAATGGCGTACCTGAAGACAAAAAAATGGTTAACAATAAAGCACAGTAAACGGTAAAGTATAAAAAATTGCATATCTGAAAAGCAAACATGATAAAACATAACAACAATAAAACATTGCAGAATAGAATACAGTAAAAAAGAGCAGAACAATAGAGAGAGAATAGAGAGAGAGAGAGAAAACAATAAAATGACAACTATTTTTTTATTTTATATATTTTTTTGTTTTTGTTTTTTTTTACACTTTTTTTTGTAACTAACTTTTATAACTGTAACTGGTTCCAGGTTCGGGTCTCTCAAAATGTGATGGCATCTTGGGAGACCCTGTGAAAGTGTGCCTAGTCTGTGCAATGCTGTACCCTACGCTAATACTCAACTAGTGCATGGTAGCGTTCAAAACATTCACCAATGCAAAGACCAGGATTGTCAGGACAGGGGGGTGTCACGCCTATATCCGCGCTTGCTGCAGACACAACATCTTTTTTGGAGGGGTTCGTTGGGTAGGGGTACTCGGGAGGACATAAAGAAAATGCCTCTCATGCAGCCGACTGCATTTGGTTGGGGATGTGAATGGGGGAAGTACGGGTGCTGCAGAAGTGGTGGGTTCCCAATTAGGATTGGTGAATGCAGCAGGAAGGGCACTATGGGCACGACAGGCCTGTTTGTCTTCTTTTTGGTGGCAGCGGGACACTACTTGTGCTTGCCACCTCACCAGCTTGAACTGCACTTATGGGACTCGCCACGTCACCAAGTGTTACTGCAGTGCTGGTTTGACTACGACTGGGGTGTACTAGGCCGCTGGTGCTTGCCAGTTCACCAAAACACTACCAAAAAAACTGTTATTGATCGCAGGGATCAGGCCTGACTCTGCGAACGCTGCAGTTATGCATTTAGTGTTTTGTAAGTGACAGTGATCGATCGATACTGCACTTGGGTGGGCTGGGCTGGGCTGGGCGAAGGGGCAAAACGCAGGTGCTAGCAGGTATCTGGGCTGATCCCGCTAACACTGTGTTTTTGGGAACTCTAAACTGCTGGGGACGCTTGTATAGATATGATCGGATCAGATATTGATCCGTTCAGATACTATACCACTAAGGAAGGTGTACGGTGCGTGTGTGGGTGTTAGCGGTACTGGCACTAACCTGACGCTGCCTGGGGCTGGTGCTTGCCAGTTCACCAAAACGCTACCAAAAAAACTGTTAGCGATCGCAGGGATCAGGCCTGACTCTGCGAACGCTGCAGTTATGCGTTTAGTGTTTTGTAAGTGTCAGTGATCGATCGACACTGCACTTGGGTGGGCTGGGCTGGGCCGGGCGGAGGGGCAAAACGCAGGTGCTAGCAGGTATCTGGGCTGATCCCGCTAACACTGCGTTTTTGGGAACCCTAAACTGCTGGGGACGCTAGTATAGATCTGATCGGATCAGATATTGATCCGTTCAGATACTATACCACTAAGGGAGGTGTATGCTGCGTGCGTGGGTGTTTGCGGTACTGGCGCTAATCTGACGCTGCCTGGGGCGGCGCATATCACTGCCGGGCGATCAGGGGGCTAAACCTTTATTCGGTAATAAACGGCGGGTGCCCTGACACTATAAAAAATAAACTAACTAACCAGAGTCACCCGTAACGGTTATACGGTGATCAGTGGGGAAAGGGTTAACTGGGGGCAATCAAGGGGTTAAAACCTTTACTAGGTAGTATAAGGGGGTCCCTGTCGCTATAAAACACTGACGGCGAACCTAAATATTTACCTCCCTAACTAGCGTCACCAGTGACACTAATACAGCGATCAGAAAAATGATCGCTTAGCGACACTGGCGACGGGGGGTGATCAAGGGGTTAAAACTTTATTAGGGGGGGTTAGGGGGGTACCCTAGACCTAAAGGGGCTAACACTAACTGCCCTAACACACTAACTGTCACAAACTGACACCATGCAGTAATCAGAAAAAAAAAACTGCTTGGTGTCAGTGTGACAGGGGGGGAGGGGTGATCGGGGGGATCGGGGGGGGGTAAAGGGGGGTGTAAAGTGTGCCTGGCATGTTCTACTGTATGTGTGTGTGTTGTGCACTCACATTACAGTCTTCTCTCCTCAGCGCCGGAACGGAAACTGCCGAGCCGAGGAGAGATGACATCACATCCTCTGCCTCTGTGTACTACACAGAGGCAGGGGAAGATTCCGATTAGCTGGGAGCGATCACGAGGGGGGGGGCACGAATCGATGGCCTCCCCCTCATCTCTGATCGCTGCCAGACCAAAGCCGACCGCCTCGGGCACCGGGGGGGGGGTCCGATTGGATTGCACTCACCATGCCTCTTAGTAAATACCTTGGACTGTCTACTTTCCAAAAATGGGTCATTTGGGGGTATTTGTACTTTCCTGGCTTGTTAGGGTCTCAAGAAATGAGATAGGCCTCTTTCACACGAACAATCCGTTCAGGTCCGCCTGTCAGATTTTTAGACCTCTATGGAGTGTCGGATGTTAGCAGTGACGGAGGAAAAACCTACTTTTCCATCCGTCTGCAGATCGGACTCTACGGTCCATCTTCATTCGATCCCCCATAAGGGAGAGCGGCGCTCTGACAGGTCCGTCACTGCACAGTGCGCACAATGGACTTGTCACCTGCCTGCTCAGCGGGGATCGACGGAGCGATTCCCCGCTGAGCAGAAAGGGCTCCGTACACAGACACATCCGTGTGAAAGAGCCCATAGGCTGTCAGTACATCAGGTGTGATCAGATGTGATCAATTTTCAGTGATTTGCACCATAGTTTATAGACGCTATAACTTTCACACAGACTAAATAATATCCACTAATTTGGGTTATTTTTACCAAAGATATGTAACAGTATAAATTTTGGCCCAAATTTATGAAGAAAAATGATTTATTTGCGAAAAGGTTATTGAACAACATGATGTTGCATGCATAGAATGCTGTGGCAAATGGTGGTGCAGACTAACAGCAGGAGAGGCTTAAAAAGGATGGGTAAATAAAACCCAAGCCTACTTAACGTATTATCAAAAAATATATACACTACAGTCCTTCAGCAATCGCAAAATATTCTTTAACTACTTTCCCACAAGCATGAGCCTCATATACATAACCCTAACCTCAGCCAAATAATTTTTAAAACCGGAACTCTTCCATTACATATGCTTTTCTGCACATAGACAGAGAGCTGACACTTAGTATGTGCCTACCTTATAGACGACCTTCTTTAAAATTGTCAGGGACTGCTTAACAACTAGAAATTGTTCAGACAATGGGGCTGATTTACTAAAACTGGAGAGCGCAAAATCTGGTGCAGCTGTACATGGTAGCCAATCAGCTTCTAACTTTAGCTTTTTAAATTAAGCTTTGACAAAAAAAAAACAACCTGGAAGCTGATTGGTTTCTTTGCAGAGCTGCACCAGATTTTGTGCACTCAAGTTTTAGTAAATCGACTCAAGTGAATACTTTGTTCAGGAGTATGTACAGTAAATGCAATATAGAAAATAGAGTGAGGGGGATCAGGAGTATATAATGTACATCACAGTGTAAGGGTCAGTTTATATAGTATAGGAGTCAGTAGTATGTAACATGCAGAGTGCAGGGGTCAGGAGTACATAATATACAGGGGTCAAGAGTAAGAAGTGCACAAAGTGCAAAAGGTCAGGAGTATTTAAAGTATAGAGTGCAGGGTCCAGGAGTTCATAATGCGCAAAGTGCCGGGGTCAGAAGTATGCAATGAAAAGACCAAAGAACACAATGCAGCAATTAGGGTATGTAATGTACACAATGCAGCAGACAAAAATACATAACATACAACACAACATACAGAATATGACAGCCAGGGGTATGTAACATACAACATAGTATAGAGAGTGTGAAGGTCAGGAATATGTAACATACAGGGTAATATACAAGTTTTGGTGCTCAGAAATCTGTATCCTACACTGTACATTACATATTCCTTACCACTGCAGTTTTTATACTGTATTTGATACTGGTGACAGCTGTAGAGTGCAGTGATTAGCTACTTAACACATAACACAGAGTGCAGCATTGAGATTAGGTTCGCATTGGAGCGATTTGCCATGCGATTTGACATGTCAAATTGCATCCCAAATTGGCAGCTATTTCCGGCAATGCCACCGTCCGAATCGGTGCGGCGCCGACTTTGTGGCTCCGCGCCAATTCCCAAAAGCAGTTCCTGTACTACTTTTGGCGACTTCGGGGGGCGATTTGTATAGACATCTGTGCAGGAACGGTCCGCGTAAGCCACACCCATTTTCGCCGCGACGCGCTTCGCGCGCCGCAACTATTATTTTTTACTAGACTACACCTACAAACGAATGCCCCGCCTCCTAATTATTGATCGGCTCCGCCTACAGCCAAAAAAGTGTCCCACATATTTTTTTTTCAATGTTGGCAACTATGCAATTACGTGACACTATTTAGTTCAGGAACTTACCTGAGTGTAGTTAGTAACTCAGACAGGAAGATGTTTTGTTTACAGATTTGCTGTACAGCCCTCCTGCATTGCTGAATTAAAGTGCAGGATAAACCTACGTGTCCGGTCCCTTAGTGTCCTATAGATATATATTATAGGGAAGGACAGTAGTATACTGTATATAGTGTAACAAACAGCCCTTGGCACTCTAGAGAGAGTTGTGGATGAAGTTTACCTGCCATCTAGGTTGTGGCATTTCATATGATAAATTGGTGGCAGTGATAAGTCTCTAGCAGTATACAGAGGGTTAAGCTTGGGCCACACCCTTTTCCCCCCACCCGTGGAATAATTTGTATTACCCTGGGATGAACAGTGCTTATGTTTGAGAAAGGCTACATGCAGGCAGTAATGGAATATGTCTGCAGGTCTGAGTAGACCCAGTGTGGTCTCACAACTAGCCAGGAGGTGCAAATTTTGTATCAAGAAGAGCACCCACTATAGGTTTGTCAGTTTTTTTCAATCCAAAAAATATAGTAGTAATTGCAAAACCACTATGGGAATGTTAAGGTGTTGGCCATGTGTTACTCTGCTTGCCCTCTTTTAGGTGATCTACACCTCTCTATCCTGGTAGAAGGGAAGATTATTGGATTCAACTTTTAATGGGATACTACACACTATAATGAATATCTTACTTAGTGAACCTCTTTTTCCTTCCTGAATAAACATGGGCATGAAGCCCCTAAAACACTTTGGCATATACCTTCCTGTAAGCTCTCTGCTTGAAGCTGATCACCCATAATATACACTAGGGATGAGCCGAACACCCCCCGGTTCGGTTCGCACCAGAACCTGCGAACGGACCGAAAATTTGCACGAACGTTAGAACCCCATTGACGTCTATGGGACTCGAACATTCAAAATCAAAAGTGCTCATTTTAAAGCTAATTTGCATGGTATTGTCCAAAAAAGGGTTTGGGGACCTGGGTCCTGCCCCAGGGGACATGTATCAATGCAAAAAAACTTTTAAAAACAGCCATTTTTTCGGGAGCAGTGATTTTTAGTGATGCTTAAACTCAAAAAAAAAGTGAAATATTCCTTTAAATATCGTACCTGGGGGGTGTCTATAGCATACCTGTAAAGTGACGCGTGTTTCCCGTGCTTAAAACAGTCCCTGAACAAAATGTCATTTTTAAAGGAAAAAAAGTAATTTAAAACTGCTTGCGGCTTTAATGTAATGTCGGGTCCTGGCAATATGGATGAAAATCAGTGAGACAAACGGCATAGGTACCCCTAAGTCCATTACCAGGCCCTTTGGGTCTTGTATGGATATTAAGGGGAACCCCGCACCCAAATTAAAAAAGGAAAGGTGTGGGGCCCCCAGGCCTTATATACTCTGAACAGCAGTATACAGGCGGTGCAAACAAGACAGGGACTGTAGGTTTGTTGTTAAGTAGAATCTGTTTGTAATTTTGAACTGGTACATTTTTAACGTGTTTAGCTCCAGCCAAAAAATCTATTTTAAGCTTTTTGGAAAACCTAGGGAAGGGTTATCACTCCTGTGACATTTGTTTTGCTGTCTGTGCTCCTCTTCAGAAGATTTCACCTCACTTTTTGTCCCAATGACAAATGTTTTTTGAAAATTTGGCATTTTTTGTGAAACAAGGATTGGTGATAAAGCATCAGTGGAAAGGAGAAAAGTTTTCCCCATATAAACTCTTACAGGAAAGAATTTCCCTTCCTAGGGGTAGATTTCATCTCACTTCCTGTTGTCTCCTTCCGTTTGCAAGTAGGAGTCGTTTGTAAGTTATCTGTTTGAAAGTAGGGGCCTGCCCTATATACTAAGCAGATATTTGGGCCTTAGGTGTTGTTGTGGCCACAACACTGTAAGCCCTCACAGGGCCCTGCTGTGAAATATTAGATCAAGAATTGTAATTACATGCCCCTGTTCAACAGGGGCAGAGAAATTGGGCCTTTGGTGGTGGTGCTGGTGCCACAACACTGTAAGTCCTCACAGATACTGTTGGTGGGCGCAGAAACGGGCCCTGCTGTGAAATATTAGATCAAGAATTCTAATTACATGTCCCTGTTGAACAGGGGCTGAAAAATTGGGCCTTAGGCACTGGTGCCGGTGCCACAACACTGGAACCCCTCATAGATACTCTAGTTGGAGCGCAGGAACTAGCCCTGCTGTGAAGAATTGCATCAAAAATTGTAATTACACGCCCCTGTTAAACAGGGGCTGAAAAATTGGGCCTTAGGCACTGGTGCTGGTGCCACATCATTGCAACCCCTCACAGATACTCTAGTTGGAGCGCAGGAATTAGCCCTGCTGCAAAGAATTGCATGAAAAATTGTAATTACATGCCCCTGTTAAACAGGGGTTGAAAAATTGGGCCTTAGGCACTGGTGGCGGGACTGGCGGTGCCCAGAACCAAAAATGTTCTTACAAGCTATCATCATGATCATTGAGGAGGAAGAGGATAATTACTCAGTATAACAGCATAGTCACTTAGCATCAGCATAGGCAGTCTTTGAAGGGATCTGACATTTCAAAAAAATGTATTTGGTTACATCAGCATCAGGTGCTTGGTAGCTGGTGGTGATCCAAGACTGATTCATTTTTATGAAGGTTAGTCGATCGACTGAGTCGGTGGACAGACGCACCCTGTGATCATTTACAAAGCCTCCAGCAGCACTGAATGTGCATTCTGAAAGAACGCTGGATGCAGGACAGGCCAGTAGCTCAATTGCATACTGTGCAAGCTCTGGCCAGTGATCCATCCTCAAGACCCAGTAACCCAGAAGATTTTCGGTGGGAAAGGTGTCCAAGTCAGATCTTGCCCCTAGGTATTCCTGCACCATGTAAAACAGACGCTGGCGATGGTTGCTGGAACCGGTCATAACTTGGGGCTGCGGACTAAAAAATTGTTTGAACGCATCAGTCAGACGGCCACCTTCTCCACCGCTCCTTCTTTGACTGACCAAAGTCTCAGCAACACGTTGTCCAGAAACAGGAGTTTGTAACCTCCCAGTCTCTGGGAACACGTTGCACAAACCTTTCTGCAAGGCTTCCCGAAGATGTTTCATCCTCTGCTCCCTCTGTGACGGCAAGATAAGGTCTGCAACCTTACCCTTGTAACATGGATCAAGGAGGGTTGCCAGCCAGTATTGTTCTTTCTACTTGATACCACGAATACGAGGATCCTTCCGCAGGCTTTGCAGGATCAGGGAGGCCATGCAGCGTAGGTTTGCTGAGGCTTTCGGTCCGGAGTCCTCTGGGTCACTAAGGACGACATGATCTGCAGCCACCTCCTCCCAGCCATGTACAAGTCCATGTGTTTCTTGGGACTGTAAATGATCCCTTAAAGACTGCTGCTGATGCTGAGTGCCAGGCTCCACCTCCATACTGACACAATCCTCCTCCTCCTCCTCCTCGTCCCCTTCTGTGTGATCAGCGGGCACGCAGGAACACTGTCTGGATAAAGGGGGCCTTGAGAGCTAAGGAAGTCCTCCTCTTCCTGCCTCTGTTCTGCCTCAAGTGCCCTGTCCATTATTCCATGCAGCGTGTGCTCCAACAGGTGGACAAGGGGGACAGTGTCACTGATGCATGCACTGTCACTGCTCACCATCATCGTGGCCTCCTCAAATGGTGACAGGACAGTGCATGCATCCCTGATCATGGCCCACTGGCATGGGGAAAAAAAAACAAGTTCCCCTGACCCTGTCCTGGTGCCATAGTCGCACAGGTACTCATTGATGGCCCTCTGCTGCGTGTGCAGCGGCTGCAGCATGGCCAACGTTGAGTTCCACCTGGTGGGCATGTCACAGATTAGGTGGTTCTTCGGCAGGTTAATTTCCTTTTAAAGGTCTGCCAGCTGAGCACTGGCATTATATGACCGGCAGAAATGCACACAGACTTTCCTGGCCTGCCTCAGGACATCCTGTAAGCCCGGTACCTGCCCAAGAACCACTTCACCGCCAAGTTAAGGACGTGAGCCAAACAGGGCACATGGGTCATTTGTTCCTGTCGGAGGGCGGAAAGGAAGTTGGTGCCATTATCGCAAACCACCATTCCTGCCTTAAGTTGACGTGGCGTCAACCACCTCTGAACCTGCCTCTGTTGAGCTGACAGAACCTCTGCCCCAGTGTGGCTCCTGTCCCCCAAGCACACCAGCTCAAGCACCACATGGCATCTTTGGGCCTGCATACTTGAGTAGCCCCTTGAACGCCTATGGAGCACCGCTGGTTCCGAGGACAAAGCACAGAAAGAGGCCATGGAGGAAGAAGAAGAGGAGGGGGTGGAGGAGAGAGGTGTGTCACAATCATTAGTAGTGGCATTTTGGAGGCGTGGTGGTGGAACAACCTCCAACACTACTGCACCTTGTCCTGCATCCTTCCCAGCTGCCAGCAGAGTCACCCAATGCGCCGTGAAACTTAGGTAACGTCCCTGTCCATGCCTGCTGGACCATGAGTCAGCTGTAATATGCACCTTACTGCATGGCCATTGCCTTCCACATGCCGGTAGAGAGCAGGAATTGCCTTCCGTGAGAAAAAGTGGCGTTTGGGTACCTGCCACTGAGGAACCGCACATTCCACAAACTCATGGAAGGGGACAGAGTCTACCAACTGAAGAGGTAGCAGTTGAAGTGCTAGCAATTTTGCCAAGCTAGCATTCAACCGCTGGGCATGTGGATGGCTGGGAGCGAACTTCTTTCAGCGGTGCAGCAGCTGGGGCAGGGAAATTTGCCTGGTACAATCTGACGTCGGTGTACCAAAAGCAGATTGCCCACAAGTACTTGGCTGTGACACACCTAATTCTACACCTTCATTCCTCTCAGTGCAGGTCTCAGAGGACTGAAGGTATAGTGGGGTTGGAGATCTCAGCTGATGAGGAGCAAGGAGAGGTCCTCTTTGTTCTTTGGTGTGGGTCTTTTAGTTACGCTTGCCAACGAACTGCATGACAGGTCAACATATGTCTGGTCAAGCATGTGGTGCCCAAGCGAGAGATGTTTTGGCCACGCGAGATACGCTTGAGACATATGTTGCAAATAGCAGCGGTGCCATCTGATGCACTCGTCTCAAAAAAGGCCCACACCAAAGAACTTTTGGAATAACGCACAGAGACAGCAGCGCCCTGCACATGTGGAGCTTTGCGGTGTGATGCAGTCAGTGTTCTGCCTTAGGCTGGCCCCTGGAGGGCATCCTGCCTCGTTGGTGATGTGAATCCTGCTCCTCCTCTCTCGTATCAAGCACCCACGTTGAGTCAGTGACCTCATCATCCCCTCCCTCCTCATCACTGGAGCAAACCTGGCTGTATGCTGCAGCAGGGAGAGCATGACTGCCAGATTGCTGTCCTTCTTGGGCACCCCCTCTGTCCGTGCTCACGTTACTGCCTTCATCTAGCTCAGTATCATCATCAGAGCCTTCTAAACGCTGGGCATCCTCCTGGAGCATGTACCCAAAACTGTGGTCAAACAGTTCGAGGGACTCCTCAGGAGGACATGGTGGGGCTAGGGAAGGAGTCACTGATGCCATTGAGCCAAGGGAAGAGGCCGCTTTTGCAGCTGCTTTGCCAAAGTACCCTGAGCATAGGTAAGAGAGGATGAGGAGGATGAGGACGGCTTGGTCATCCACTCGACCAAGTCTTCCGCATGTTGCGGCTCAACATGGCCAGCTGCCGAAAAAAAAGTCAAGCGTGTCCCACGGCCATGTGCTGATGAGGATGCACTGTCTCCACGACCAGCACTGTTGCCTCTAGACACAGAGCCTGCTTGCCCTCTTTTATTGACTTATGACTGTCTGCCTCTCCTTATTGGCCTTCCAGACATACTAATGGCCTGCACTGAGATTTAGCTGCACTAAGCTGGGATATATACATATATCCTGCCTGTATGAGAACACCACCAATCTTCTACAGGTAGCTTTAGCTGAACACTGTGCAGAGGACGCACTACACCAACGTTAAAATAATGTAGCTGTCTGTGGTAGTGATAGGAACAGGAAAACACCACCAATCTTCTACAGGTAGCTTTAGCTGAACACTGTGAAGAGGACGCACTACACAAACGTTAAAATAATGTAGCTGCCTGTGGTAGTGAAAGGATCAGGAAAACACCACCAACCTTCTACAGATAGCTTTAGCTGAACACTGTGCAGAGGTTGCACTACACTAACGTGTAAATAATGTAGCTGTCTGTGGTAGTGATAGGATCAGGAGAACACCACCAACCTTCTACAGATAGCTTTAGCTGAACACTGTGCAGAGGACGCACTATACTATCGTTAAAATAATGTAGCCGCCTGCGGTAGGATCAGGAAAACACCACCAACCTTCTACAGGTAGCTTTAGCTGAACACTGTGCTGAGGTCGCACTACACTAACGTGTAAATAATGTAGCTGCCTGCTGTAGTGATAGGATCAGGAAAACACCACCAACCTTCTACAGATAGCTTTAGCTGAACAATGTGCAGAGGACGCACTACACTAACATTAAAATAATGTAGCTGCCTGCGGTAGTGATAGAATCAGGAAAACACCACCAACCTTCTACAGGTAGCTTTAGCTGAACACTGTGCAGAGGTCGCACTACACTAACATGTAAATAATGTAGCTGCCTGCGGTAGTGATAGGATCAGGAAAACACCTCCAACCTTCTACAGATAGCTTTAGCTGAACACTGTGCAGAGGACGCACTAGACTAACGTGTAAATAATGTAGCTGCCTGCGGTAGTGATAGGATCAGGAAAACACCACCAACCTTCTACAGGTAACTTTAGCTCAACACTGTCCAGAGGACGCACTAGACTAACGTGTAAATAATGTAGCTGCCTGCGGTAGTGATAGGATCAGGAAAACACCACCAACCTTCTACAGGTAGCTTTAGCTGAACACTGTGCTGAGGTCGCACTACACTAACGTGTAAATAATGTAGCTGCCTGCGGTAGTGATGGGATAAGGAAAACACCACCAACCTTCTACAGATAGCTTTAGCTGAACAATGTGCAGAGGACGCACTACACTAATGTTAAAATAATGTAGCTGCCTGCGGTAGTGATAGAATCAGGAAAACACCACCAACATTCTACAGGTAGCTTTAGCTGAACACTGTGCAGAATACGCACTACACTAACGTGTAAATAATGTAGCTGCCTGCTATAGTGATAGGATCAGGAAAACACCACCAACCTTCTACAGGTAGCTTTAGCTGAACACTGTGCAGAGGTCGCACTACACTAACATGTAAATAATGTAGCTGCCTGCGGTAGTGATAGGATTAGGAAAACACGACCAACCTTCTACAGATAGCTTTAGTTGAACACTGTGCAGAGGACGCACTACACTAACGTGTAAATAATGTAGCTGCCTGCGGTAGTGATAGGATCAGGAACACACCACCAACCTTCTACAGGTAGCTTTAGCTGAACACTGTGAAGAGGATGCACTACACTAATGTTAAAATAATGTAGCTGCCTGCGGTAGTGATAGAATCAGGAAAACACCTCCAACCTTCTACAGGTAGCTTTAGATGAACACTGTGCAGAGGTCGCACTAGACTAACGTGTAAATAATGTAGCTGCCTGCTATAGTGATAGGATCAGGAAAACACCACCAACCTTCTACAGGTAGCTTTAGCTGAACACTGTGAAGAGGACGCACTAGACTAACGTGTAAATAATGTAGCTGCCTGCGGTAGTGATAGGATCAGGAAAACACCACCAACCTTCTACAGGTAGCTTTAGCTGAACACTGTGCAGAGGACGCACTACACTAACGTGTAAATAATGTAGCTGCCTCCGGTAGTGATAGGATCAGGAAACCACCACCAACCTTCTACAGGTAGCTTTAGCTGAACACTGTGAAGAGGACGCACTACACTAATGGTAAAATAATGTAGCTGCCTGCAGTAGTGATGGGGTCAGGAAAACACCACCAACCTTCTACAGGTAGCTTTAGCTGAACACTGTGCAGAGGACGCACTACACTAATGTTAAAATAATGTAGCTGCCTGCGGTAGTGATAGAATCAGGAAAACACCTCCAACCTTCTACAGGTAGCTTTAGATGAACACTGTGCAGAGGTCGCACTAGACTAACGTGTAAATAATGTAGCTGCCTGCGGTAGTGAAGGTAGCTTTAGCTGAACACTGTGCAGAGGTCGCACTACACTAACATGTAAATAATGTAGCTGCCTGCGGTAGTGATAGGATCAGGAAAACACCACCAACCTTCTACAGGTAGCTTTAGCTGAACACTGTGCAGAGGACGCACTACACTAACGTTAAAATAATGTAGCTGCCTGCGGTAGTGATAGAATCAGAAAAACACCTCCAACCTTCTACAGGTAGCTTTAGATGAACACTGTGCAGAGGTCGCACTAGACTAACGTGTAAATAATGTAGCTGCCTGCGGTAGTGAAGGTAGCTTTAGCTGAACACTGTGCAGAGGTCGCACTACACTAACATGTAAATAATGTAGCTGCCTGCGGTAGTGATAGGATCAGGAAAACACCACTAACCTTCTACAGGTAGCTTTAGCTGAACACTGTGAAGAGGATGCACTACACTAATGTTAAAATAATGTAGCTGCCTGCGGTAGTGATAGGATCAGGAAAACACCACCAACATTCTACAGGTAGCTTTAGCTGAACACTGTGCAGAATACGCACTACACTAACGTGTAAATAATGTAGCTGCGTGCGGTAGTGATAGGATCAGCAAAACACCACCAACCTTTTACAGGTAGCTTTAGCTGAACACTGTGAAGAGGACGCACTACACTAATGGTAAAATAATGTTGCTGCCTGCGGTAGTGATAGGATCAGGAAAACACCACCAACCTTCTACATTTAGCTTTAGCTGAACACTGTGCAGAGGTCGCACTACACTAACGTGTAAATAATGTAGCTGCCTGCGGTAGTGATAGGATCAGGGAAACACCACCAACCTTCTACAGATAGCTTTAGCTGAACACTGTGCAGAGGATGCACTACACTAACGTTAAAATAATGTAGCTGCCTGCGGTAGTGATAGAATCAGGAAAACACCTCCAACCTTCTACAGGTAGCTTTAGATGAACACTGTGCAGAGGTCACACTAGACTAACGTGTAAATAATGTAGCTGCCTGCGGTAGTGAAGGTAGCTTTAGCTGAACACTGTGCAGAGGTTGCACTACACTAACGTGTACATAATGTAGCTGCCTGCGGTAGTGATAGGATCAGGAAAACACCACCAACCTTCTACAGGTAGCTTTAGCTGAACACTGTGCAGAGGTCGCACTACACTAACATGTAAATAATGTAGCTGCCTGTGGTAGTGATAGGATCAGGAAAACACCACAAACCTTCTACAGATAGCTTTAGCTGAACACTGTGCAGAGGTCGCACTACACTAACGTTTAAATAATGTAACTGCCTGCAGAAGTGATAGGATCAGGAAAACACCACCAACCTTCTACAGGTAGCTTTAGATGAACACTGTGCAGAGGTCGCACTACACTAACATGTAAATAATGTAGCTGCCTGCGGTAGTGATAGGATCAGGAAAACACCACCAACCTTCTACAGGTAGCTTTAGCTGAACACTGTGAAGAGGACGCACTACACTAACGTGTAAATAATGTAGCTGCCTGCGGTAGTGATAGGATCAGGAAACCACCACCAACCTTCTACAGGTAGCTTTAGCTGAACACTGTGAAGAGGACGCACTACACTAATGGTAAAATAATGTAGCTGCCTGCGGTAGTGATGGGGTCAGGAAAACACCACCAACCTTCTACAGGTAGCTTTAGCTGAACACTGTGCAGAGGACGCACTACACTAACGTTAAAATAATGTAGCTGCCTGCGGTAGTGATAGAATCAGGAAAACACCTCCAACCTTCTACAGGTAGCTTTAGATGAACACTGTGCAGAGGTCGCACTAGACTAACGTGTAAATAATGTAGCTGCCTGCGGTAGTGAAGGTAGCTTTAGCTGAACACTGTGCAGAGGTCGCACTACACTAACATGTAAATAATGTAGCTGCCTGCGGTAGTGATAGGATCAGGAAAACACCACCAACCTTCTACAGGTAGCTTTAGCTGAACACTGTGCAGAGGACGCACTACACTAACGTTAAAATAATGTAGCTGCCTGCGGTAGTGATAGAATCAGAAAAACACCTCCAACCTTCTACAGGTAGCTTTAGATGAACACTGTGAAGAGGTCGCACTAGACTAACGTGTAAATAATGTAGCTGCCTGCGGTAGTGAAGGTAGCTTTAGCTGAACACTGTGCAGAGGTCGCACTACACTAACATGTAAATAATGTAGCTGCCTGCGGTAGTGATAGGATCAGGAAAACACCACCAACCTTCTACAGGTAGCTTTAGCTGAACACTGTGAAGAGGATGCACTACACTAATGTTAAAATAATGTAGCTGCCTGCGGTAGTGATAGGATCAGGAAAACACCACCAACTTTCTACAGGTAGCTTTAGCTGAACAATGTGCAGAGGACGCACTACACTAACGTGTAAATAATGTAGCTGCCTGCGGTAGTGATAGGATCAGCAAAACACCACCAACCTTTTACAGGTAGCTTTAGCTGAATACTGTGAAGAGGACGCACTACACTAATGGTAAAATAATGTTGCTGCCTGCGGTAGTGATAGGATCAGGAAAACACCACCAACCTTCTACATTTAGCTTTAGCTGAACACTGTGCAGAGGTCGCACTACACTAACGTGTAAATAATGTAGCTGCCTGCGGTAGTGATAGGATCAGGGAAACACCACCAACCTTCTACATATAGCTTTAGCTGAACACTGTGCAGAGGATGCACTACACTAACGTTAAAATAATGTAGCTGCCTGCGGTAGTGATAGAATCAGGAAAACACCTCCAACCTTCTACAGGTAGCTTTAGATGAACACTGTGCAGAGGTCACACTAGACTAACGTGTAAATAATGTAGCTGCCTGCGGTAGTGAAGGTAGCTTTAGCTGAACACTGTGCAGAGGTTGCTTTACACTAACGTGTACATAATGTAGCTGCCTGCGGTAGTGATAGGATCAGGAAAACACCACCAACCTTCTACATTTAGCTTTAGCTGAACACTGTGCAGAGGTCGCACTACACTAACGTGTAAATAATGTAGCTGCCTGCAGAAGTGATAGGATCAGGAAAACACCACCAACCTTCTACAGGTAGCTTTAGCTGAACACTGTGCAGAGGTTGCACTACACTAACGTGTACATAATGTAGCTGCCTGCGGTAGTGATAGGATCAGGAAAACACCACCAACCTTCTACAGGTAGCTTTAGCTGAACACTGTGCAGAGGTCGCACTACACTAACATGTAAATAATGTAGCTGCCTGCGGTAGTGATAGGATCAGGAAAACACCACCAACCTTCTACAGATAGCTTTAGCTGAACACTGTGCAGAGGTCGCACTACACTAACGTTTAAATAATGTAGCTGCCTGCAGAAGTGATAGGATCAGGAAAACACTACCAACCTTCTACAGGTAGCTTTAGATGAACACTGTGCAAAGGTCCCACTACACTAACATGTAAATAATGTAGCTGCCTGCGGTAGTGATAGGATCAGGAAAGCACCACCAACCTTCTACAGGTAGCTTTAGCTGAACACTGTGAAGAGGACGCACTACACTAATGTTAAAATAATGTAGCTGCCTGCGGTAGTGATAGGATCAGGAAAACACCACCAACTTTCTACAGGTAGCTTTAGCTGAACACTGTGAGGAGGACGCACTACACTAACTTGTAGCTTTAGCTGAACACTGTGAGGAGGACGCACTACACTAACTTGTAACTTTAGCTAAACACTGTGCACTACACTAACTTGTAGCTTTAGCTGAACACTGTTCAGAGGACGCACTACGCTAACTTGTAACTTTAGCTGAACACTGTGAGGAGGACGCACTACACTAACTTGTAGCTTTAGCTGAACACTGTGCACTGCACTAACTTGTAGCTTTAACCGAACACTGTTCAGAGGACGCACTACACTAACTTGTAGCTTTAGCTGACCACTGTGCAGAGGTCGCACTACACTAACTTGTAGCTTTAGCTGAACACTGTTCAGAGGACACACTACACTAACTTGTAGCTTTAGCTGAACACTGTGAGGAGGACACACTACACTAACTTGTAGCTTTAGCTGAACACTGTGCACTACACTAATTTGTAGTTTTAGCTGAACACTGTTCAGAGGACGCACTACACTTAATTGTAGCTTTAGCTGAACACTGTGCAGAGGTCGCACTACACTAACTTGTAGCTTTAGCTGAACACTGTGCGCCACACTAACTTGTAGCTTTAGCTGAACACTGTTCAGAGGATGCACTACACTAACTTGTAGCTTTAGCTGAACACTGTGCACTACACTAACTTGTAGCTTTAGCTGAACACTGTTCAGAGGACGCACTACACTAACTTGTAGCTTTAGCTGAACACTGTGCAGAGGTCGCACTACACTAACTTGTAGCTTTAGCTGAACACTGTTCAGAGGATGCACTACACTAACTTGTAGCTTTAGCTGAACACTGTGCACTACACTAACTTGTAGCTTTAGCTGAACACTGTGAGGAGGATGCACTACACTAACTTGTAGCTTTAGCTGAACACTGTGCAGAGGTCGCACTACACTAACTTGTAGCTTTCGCTGAACACTGTGAGGAGGACGCACTGCACTAACTTGTAGCTTTAGCTGAACACTGTGAGGAGGATGCACTACACTAACTTGTAGCTTTAGCTGAACACTGTACACTCCACTAACTTGTAGCTTTAGCTGTACACTATTCAGAGGACGCACTACACTAACTTGTAGCTTTAGCTGAACACTGTGCAGAGGTCGCACTCCACTAACTTGTAGCTTTAGCTGTACACTATTCAGAGGACGCACTACACTAACTTGTAGCTTTAGCTGAACACTGTGCAGAGGTCGCACTACACTAACTTGTAGCTTTAGCTGAACACTGTGCAGAGGTCACACTAAACTAACTTGTAGCTTTAGCTGAACACTGTGAGGAGGACGCACTACACTAACTGTAAATAGTCTAGCTGCCTGACTGTGGTACTAATAGGATCAGAAAAACACCAGCAATTTTCTTCAGGTAGCTGTAAATACTGTTAACAACACAAGCATGCTTGTCAATAGGAAAATAATAACAGGAACGGATCTAGCTAAACTGAATACAGTGTATATATATATATATATATATATATATATATATATATATATATATATAACACTTGGGATGCATATATATACACAATACACTGTAAGTGCAGCTAACTGACTGACTGTCCTGCCTATTCTATCTAACTTAAATCAAATGACACTGTCTCTCTGTCTCTGTCTCTCAACGCCAGAACACACTACACAGGGCTGCCGTGCAGACGGCCTTATATAGTGTGGGGCGTGTACTAAACCCCCTGAGCCATAATTGGCCAAAGCCACCTTGGCTTTGGCCAATTACAGCTCTCTCTACAGACGGCGCTGTGATTGGCCATAGTGCATGCTTGGCCAATCATCAGCCAGCAATGCACTGCAATGCCGCAGTGAATTATGGGCCGTGACACGCCACACGAATTTGGTGCAAACGGTCGATAGCGTTCGCAATTCGGCGAACGGGTGAACAGCCGATGTTCGAGTCGAACATGGGTTCGACTCGAACGCGAAGCTCATCCCTAATATACACATATACATACAGTATACACAGACAAACACACATTATGTTGACTTTGTGGATAAGTGCAGGTTCTCATTAGATGTTTGTAGGTTTATAAGTTTCGCAGGATGGGACAACAATTTCAGGAAGGAGTCAGCCATTTTTTAAAGCATGAAAGCCATAAAGCACAATGTCTCAGATCTAGTGTACGCTCCAAGTGCTAAGCGCTCTAGGAAGGGCATTGCTAAGCCTGAAATGTTGTACTTTATAGCTGTGATGCTTAGGTGGATGAGCTACTCCAATCCTGTGTAGGAGTCATGGGACTTTTTTTCTATGTAGTAAGTTTGTTGAGACTGATCATAGACCAGCAGAAAATTAATAAGAAAACAAAAAGGAAGATATCTGGCTGTGTTTCCCTGATTCACAGGAGTTCACATGTGGTCATTCTGGTGTTCACTCTGATGCATAGAAGGTTGAAGGATCAGCCCCGATTTCAGGGAGCTTTTTCAATAATTAAAAAACAAATCCTGTACAATAATGAGTGCCTCAAACTGCCTGCCACCATAAAGTACAGAAATGGCCTGCTAATTGCAAGGAGTTGGAACATTTTTTTGCTTTTTAAAACATCCATGGGCAGCCTAAACACATACGAACTTCTGCTGAGGCTCTGATGTAAATTTCTGGATTTTGATGGTGTGACCTCTTAACACTGATGACTGCTAGCTGAGTTGGGAGGTGGTATAAGATGTGTATCTTTTTATTTGTTATCCTGCCGCTTCCCCTATTTCAAAATGCCTGTCTCTGCCAGCCTTCTACTACTGCTCTTACTGCACGTACACAAAAGTACAAAATGTGGAAAGTTCCTGCATTTAAACAGTGGCTTTAAAAAGGGACAGGTGGCAGGGAAAGAGCACACTGCTATACATATAAACTGAAAAAAATGGGTGGTCAGCACACTTCAGGTCATTAGAGAACCTTTTTCAGACACTTCCCTAATTTATACATTACTATTGTATATTCCTTCAACTTCTCAATTTAAAATGCAAGCTTAAGCTTTTTTTGTTAACAATTTTGAAGAGTACCAAGTTTTAAAATGCAAATTGCATAAATATGCCCTTGTAGGGATAAAAAAAACAAGCCTATTTGTCCTATTGAGATAATATTACAGGAGCACTTGCTTTTAATAAGCAGACTGGCAGATGCTAGGATTCATCTGGAGGTCTCAAGGAAAAGCTGACAAAAGAAGTTCTAAGGGAGAGATTAGCACCCAACAGCAGTTCTTCTACTACTGTTATTAGTGCAGCAGCTCAGAAGGGAACAAAGGGAGATGTACACAAACACAGCAGGGGAGAGAAAGAAGATGGAGGGCATAAAGATGCCTCAGACCTTTCTAACTAGTTGTTGTGCTGGGATAAGCCAGACAAATGTTATAAACAACAGCATGGTTTCCCCACCCTTGGGGATGACAGACAGGGCATCAAAGCAAGCCACTTATCAAATATATGATCCAAGTTATTAAATCCCACCAGGGCGGCTTCAGGGTCTGTCTACGGGGTTCTATGTAGCCGGGGCTTGCTAAAAGATTTCATTTAGAAAAAGAAACAAGCTTCATCTGGCTGCTTAGATAGCCTTTGCTGTGAAAATGAATTTGACACATTGCTCAGTGCAGTGAGACCGGCTTCTGACAGCGGAACACCAGTTGAAGTGTGAATTTCCCTTTCTCACCCGCATTCTCTAAGTGGGTATTATCTCAAAAGGATTAGAGTGACCTTTAAAATGTTACCTTACTGAGCAAGTAGCCAAAGCACTGCACCATGTCGTCTGTAAGTGCTATAGGATTCCAACAGTAAAATGGTCGTTGTATTCACCACTTACCTGCCATATTTTCTAAAAGAGTTTAGTCGAGCGTGGCACACAGCAGTATCTTCAAGTCACATTTAACTCATATATAGAAATAGTTTTTGACTTTAAACCATACATATGAAAGGGATTTACAATGTCTGTTATGCGAATTTTAGAAGCAGTAGCAGTTTAACATTTTTATTCCCATTTAGTTTTTTGTGTTTGACATAGACCAACTCTACATTTCACCTAACTGCTTATACTTTCATACACACCGAACAAATGTTAGGGATTAAACTTTAGGCATTTAGCAGATAGAAGAGATGAAAACTTTTTTTTTTCCACACCACATTTCTAGCATATTAGAATCATTAAAGATCTCAGGATGCAAGACAGACCTAAGGGTGAGAACAGAGACCTTTTTTAACGTGAAAGACCCAGAAGTGAAAGAGACCTCAGCTTTTGAGTAAAATTACTTAAGAGACAGATCTGAGAGCAAAGACTGTTCAAATGAAAGACTGCAGGGTGAGAGAGAGACCGAATGGGGAGCACAGAGATCATTCAAGTGAGTGATCCCAGAAAGAGAGAAAGGCCATGTAGGAGAGATCAGAGTATGTTTAATAACCACAAGGCAAGATGATGAATGATGGGGAAAACAAAGCATGCTCTAGTGAAAGATCCCTGCATGAAAGGGATAACCCACAGAGAATAAGAGATCTGAAGTGGGAGACCCTGGGGCAGCAAAGACCGCTAGTGAGAAACATCACAACTATGACAGCTGTAGAGTGTCTACATGGAACAAGCAGAGACTTTAAAGGAAGATATTGGAGAGCCTAAAAACATTTGGGGAAATAAACAGTGGTTCTGAAGGGGCAAAGTGGGGGAGCAGGACCAGAAAAATAGCAAACCATAAGAAAAGAATAAGACAGCAAAAGAAATTCTGATAAGAAGTAAAAACACAGAAGACAACACACAGACAATCAACAAAACAAAGGATAGAGCAGATGCAACTACATGGTACAGAGAAGGGCATGGCCTGGCCCAGTGCTAAGGACAAAATTGGGTGAAACTTTTCCAGTATTTTTAAACTCTGACAAAAAAGGTATAACAGCTGTTCAACACTTCACTCTTACCAGCACATAGTATTCATTTTATATTTAGCATTTTCAAGGGTATATAGTGGGAGGCTTCTGTAGGACACTGAAATACTGCAAGAATAATTTAAAGTGGAACTTTACCCATAACAACTTGATAAAAATAATGTACTTTAGCAAGGAACATACATTCTATATTAATAATTATGCTACCAAAATGTGTGTGTGTGCTGTAAATTGCCTTCAGCATTGTTCCTGTTACTTCTTCTGATAGGCTGCCATTTTGCTGTCCAGAGCCCCTGAACAGTAGTAAATCTTAAAGCTGTCAGCAAATCATCCTCTACAAATTTGGTACAGTGTCTGGAAATAGAGAGCAACTGAGCATGGACAGAGCAGGGTGAGACAGTGTATTACTGGATTTTAAACCGTATAGGCACTCATTTTTAATGTTTTACATACTGTAGGCATACCTGCAATAGGGGCCAGCATGAAGTGACCTAGCAGGACCTAATTTTCTGATTAAAATTTCACTTTAAGGAATATTATCAGTACTATGAGTGATGGATAATGAGCATGACAACAAAACATATATCTAATGAACACAACCTTGCTGATGCAGTATAACTATCTTGTGTCTTGTTGCTATGCTCAGTCTTGTCATGGTGTATGACCTGTGGCATAAACTGTTTCTGTTTCAGTTAATGACTGTGTTTCAATCTACATATGAAATTGATGATCATTAGCACCTGTTTGGTATAAATGGTTAATCATACACCTGACTCTAATCCTACAAAATCCCTGACTTTGCGCAAGTGTACAAAGTGTGCAAGTGTAAGAATTGATGCTGGTTTGAAGCCAAAAGGTAGTCACACCAAATATTGATTTACTCACTTTGCATTTTGTAAATTGATAAAAATAAACTATTAAAATATATTTTTGAAAACATTCTTACTTTATGGTATTTCTTCACACCTGCCTGAAACTTTTATAACACTAATTACTGTGTTTAACCTTAGCAGTACAACTGTGCAACAACTGAAGATAAAATATATGGCTATGAAGGGCTATTGTTAACTGGTAATCTGGTTGGCTACTGCTTGTAAAATTTATTTATCATGTGTACGTCACCCAGTGGCCCCGCCCCCTGACATCACGTGACGTCAGAAGGGGGTGGGGTCACTGGTTACAACACTGGGTGGCCCCGCCCTTACCAATATAACACCTGTCAAAGCGAAAAGACAGCAGTTGGTGGGAGCCCTCCAATTGAGGGCATGTGGCCTGGTATTGTTCAGGGGGGGTGCTTGCTCGTAACTCCCCCATTCTTACCTCCAGACTGCATGCTCAGATAAGGGTCTGATGTGGATTTTGGGGGGACCCCTCGCCATATTTTTTTTTCAAATTTGGGCATGGAGTTCTCCTTAAAATCTATGCCAGACCCAAAGGGCCTGGTATCAATTTTAGGGGAGACCCCACGCCAAATTTAAAAAAATTGTTTTTGGGGTATTTTTTTCTTAATTTGGTGCTTAGAGAGAATTCACATTTAGTTTACATATTTTGTGGTTTACCTAGTCCACAAAAGAATTAATAGAGCCCTGAAATTTAGCATTGGAGCAGAGATTTTTTTTTTTGTTATTTTGTTTGTTTTTTTGGAGGGTCTTCTTTCCCCTCCCCCCATTACACAACAACATCGGGTGTTCGCCTGTTCGCCGAACAACGAACATTATGCGGTGTTCATTTTTTTGCATTGATACATGTCCCCTGGGGCAGAACCCGGGTCCCCATACACTTTTTATGGCAATAACTTGCATATAAGCCTTTAAAATGAGCACTTTTGATTTTTCATGTTCGTGTCCAATAGACTTTAATGGTGTTCCCATGTTCATACAAATCTTTAGCCTGTTCGCAAGTTCTGGTGCGAACCGAACCGGGGGTGTTCGGCTCATCCCTATTCAACATTAGTATAAACATTTGGTGCATTAATGTAAAAACATAAAAGGCATGGAAATGATGCTGCAGCATTTGACAATATAGTTAGAAGTAGACATGTGCACAACAAAAAAATGTGTTTCGTTTAGTTTTGTTTCTTTACGTATCCATTGATTTGTAATGATTCATAATTTCATAAGACGCAAGTTTTTATATTCGGACTTGTTCGTATTTTCGGAACAGATATATTTTCATTGATACGAAATGATTCGTAATTCTGTTAGTCTAATTTTCTTTGATTTGAAATTTGTAATTTTGTTAGATAATAATTTTCACTTATTTGGTACACTACTCGTAATTTAGTAATTGTTACTTTTGTGAGATTGCCTTTTTCGTTGATTCGTACTTTCGTAGGAAATAAAGAATAATAATCCTATGCTTGCTTTTCTAATATGTCCTGTACTTACTCCAGTCCACTCCCTCAGTCACGAGACCTGTCTCAGTCTCCCCCTCAACTGAATTTAAAAAGATTCAGGAATGCAGTGTGACTCAGAGGCAATAGGGATAAGCTGATTGGCTAAAGATATTAAAGTGGTGTTCCACCCTAAAAAAACAATGCATGAATGTGCCTAAAAAAAAAAAATAAAAAAAAACATTTGGAAATTTTTTTTTAACTTACCTCTAAATGCCTGTTGCTAGGGCGTACCTCGTAGTCTGCCTCTTTCAGTTCCTGGGCTGGTGACATCACTTCCCCTCAGCACAGGAAGGGCTCAGCTCTGCTCCCTCCCTCTTGTCACCTATCTGGGACCCATTACAGGTACCAGATGACTGAGCGGCCAATCACGGTGCGCAGTGGGTGCCGGCTGTGAAGCCACAGCCCGGCGCCCACAGTTGCAATGCCGGTGCTGCCGAACGGAGGGGGAGAGCGGGGCTTCGATCCCCTGCATCGCTGGACCCTGGGACAGGTAAGTGTCCAATTAAAAGTCAGCAGCTGCAGTATTTGTAGCTGCTGACTTTAAATTTTTTTTTTAAATGGGAACTCCTCTTTAAGTAAGATACATCACTCACTAATACACTGCCCAGTCAAAAGAACGATTCGAGAACATGAAATTACGAACATACATATTAAGGTACACTTACACTGTCCATTCAAAAGAACGATTTGAGAACACGAACAAACGAAATTACGAACATACGAAGAAAAGGATTGAAAGTACAGAATGTAAATCATCCATTATAAAAACAGACAGGGCATCAAACCAAGCCACTTATCAAATATATGATCCAAGTTATTAAATCCCACCAGGGTGGCTTCAGGGTCTGTCTACGGGGTTCCATGTAGCCGGGGCTTGCTAAAAGATTTCATTTAGAAAAAGAAACAAGCTTCATCTGGCTGCTTAGATAGCCTTTGCTGTGAAAATGAATTTGACACATTGCTCAGTGCAGTGAGACCGGCTTCTGACAGCTGAACACCAGTTGAAGTGTGAATTTCCCTTTCTCACCCGCATTCTCTAAGTGGGTATTATCTCAAAAGGATTAGAGTGACCTTTAAAATGTTACCTTACTGAGCAAGTAGTCAAAGCACTGCAAAAGCGTGTGCTGACCCCGCCCTACGCGTTTCGTCACTCTGACGTCATCTGGAGCGCGCACCGCTATTGCTTTATCTCCTTTTTATAGCAAATCGCAACTTGGATGATTAACATTGACGGAGGCCATTTTGGATGGGATTTTGCAGACCGAAGTCTGTATGTTTTTCCCGGCGGCCATTTTTGATGAGATATTGTGGACTGAAGACCACTATGATAGATGTATTCCCCTCGGCCTTATTGTATGCATTTGTTCCAACGGCCATGTTTGGTAAGATAGTGCGGATTGTAGACTCCTGTGTGAAATGTAGTCTCCGTGGCCATGTTTGATAGTATTATGCCGACCGAGGTTTGCATTTCCAGTGTCTGCACCATAGGAATACCGTTCTGTCCTAAATGGGGTTTTGCAATGTTAACCCGTTGCGATAGGCTATATGTCTCAAACGTTGTTTAAAATTTATTTATGTGACTTTTATTGATACATACCATATTAGTATACTAATTAGATATACCCCTATATATATAAAAATAATCATTTTAATACACATATGCAAATAAAATTTAAAATTTAAATGAAAAATAAAGATGAAATAAAAATAAAAAAATAAAAATTAAACTAATTTTAATAGTTAATAATTGATAAAATTGCTTAAAATCTGGTAAAAATATCAGATGATTCTATATGTTTAAGAGGGTTTTTTTAGAGAAGCGATCAGGTTAGATATAAAGAATTTTTCTAAAACTATTAAAATGGTGAATGGACCAATGTGAAGAGATTTTATATATATATATATATATATATATATATATATATATATATATATATATATATATATATGTGCTGGGACCCCTATTACTTAAAATTAGTTAAAAAACAATTTAAGTCTACATTAATGTTCATTCCTAAGGGTTGGAGAGTGTCTAATTGAAATATCCATTTTGTCTCATTTTGGGAGACTTTTATTGTCTTATTTTCTCCCCTCCAATGCCCTTTGATCTTGTCTTTGCCATAAAAGATCATGCAGGTAGGGTCCCTGTTATGATGGTCTCTAAAATGCCTGGAGACGCTATGTTTATTGAAGCCTTTCTTGATGTTGTTTATGTGCTCTCAGATCCTTATTTGCAGTTCTCTTGTGGTTCTACCCACATATTGCTTCTGACACGGACACTCTAACACATATGTTACATGTGTGCTTTTACAAGTGATGAACTCTCTTATATTGTATTTAGTTCCATTAGCTGTAGATGTGAAGTCAGTTGTTTTCTTGTTGGTTTTTTTGCTGGTCCTACATGGGAGACATTTTCCACATTTGAAAAAACTCTTTAACTGGTTTGATATTTTTATCTGTTTTGGTGTATCCAGGGCATTGTGTACCAGTCTATTTCTAAGGTTTGGTGCTCTTCTGTATATGAATATAGGCTTTGATGGTATAATGTTCTTTAAGATTTGGTCTGATTGTAAGATTCCCCAATGTTTTCTTATAATCTTATAATCTTTTCCAATGATTATTGTATGTTATATCCAGTTAGGAAGGCCATGTCCATGTTTTTATTATTTTTCTTCTTATGAGTTTCATTTGATTTTCCTTTTATCATCAATTCTCTGTCCATAGTTTTTACTTTTTCTTTTAGTATCTCTAATTCCCTTTTATTATATCCTTTTTCAATGAATCTGTTTATAATGATGTCTGCTTGAATGTTATAGTCGTTGATATTACTGCAATTCCTATATAATCTCATTAATTAGCCCTTTGGTATGTTGCTAATCCATTGGCGATGGTGGCAGCTATTGGTCGGGATGTACCCATTTCTATCTGTCTTTTTAAAGAAGGTTCTCGTGTTGATACGTCTATGTTCCTTGTAGAGTTGTAAGTCCAAATAGTCTATTGTTTCCTTATTCCAAGTGCCTGAGAAGGTGATTCCGTATATATTCTGATTGATTTAATCAAAGAACGTTTGTAGCTCAGTTTCCGTTCCACTCCAAATAATGATGATATCATCAATGAATCTCCGGTACATCTTTAAATTACTTCTCTGTACACTGAAAATGTGTTCCTCTTCCCAATGGTTGAGGAACAAATTGGCTACACTGGGAGCATACTTTGCTCCCATGGCCACGCCCTTTGTTTGCACAAAGTATTCCCCTTTGTGCCAGAAGTAATTATTACTCATGGCCAGTCTCAGGCCTTCTAAAATAAATTGAATTTGCTCATTTTTCATTTCTGTTTGTTTATTGTAGTGCCCATTCCACACTATTGATTCCGTCCTCTTGTAATATGTGTACAATGAGTTGACATCTATTGTGACTAGAATGTCAGTGGGCTCAATTTCGAGGTTTCTTAGCTCGTCAATCAGCTGTCTACTGTCCTTCAGATAAGATCTGCCTTCTTTTACCAATGGTTGCAAGTATCCATCTAAATACGAACCTAATCGGGCGAAAAGTGAATCTATTCCACTAATTATTGGCCTTCCTGGTGGTGTTGTGGAATTTTTATGTATTTTGGGGACGTAGTGAATTACAGGTGGTTTTGCCGCTTCTGGTACTAGAAAGATGGCTTCTTTCTTAGTAAGAATTCCCTTGTTCTCCCCTTTCTTCACAAATGTTTTTAATTTCTTTTCATATTCAGTTTTTGGATTTCCTTTTAGTTTTTTATATGTGTCTTGAACTCCTAGTAGTTTATTCATTTCAAGTTCATAATCTTTCCTGTTGAGTATAACGAGTCCTCCTCCCTTGTCTGCTGGTCTTATATTTTTTCATACTTTTTTTCTATTTTTCAAATTTGTACTATTACTATGTAGTATTTGTGGTGACTGTACTTACAATCACCAGGGCCCTAAAAGTCCTGTAAGGGGGACTTACCACATATTTAAGTACCATTTAGGTGATCATATCATGCTCTAAAAATTATTTACATGTGCAATTCTCCAGGTTCTAGCAAGAGTAAGGGTTTGGGCGATATCTGTTGTCTGGGAGCTATAGTGAATTTGATCTTGGGAGTATTTTTTCCCAGAAGCTATAGTGAATTCATTTTAGAGCTAATTAGCCTGGTTTTGTCTATTTTGAGAGTATTTATTCTCCCATTCTCATATTAGTAAATAAACCCCAATGAGTGAGTGTGAGTGTGTTCACTGTGTTCATTTAGAAAAGGAAGGGGTCGGTAAATGACATATTGATTAGCCCTTTCCCCTACTCCCCATCCTTAAACATCTCCCACAGCAGCCGGGGGGGAGGAAGGAAGCCAGCAGCACTGCAGTAGGGGGTACAACACAAGGGGAAGCCCAGGCAGTAGGGGAAATCAGCACCAAACAGAGTGATTAGGATGTGCCCAGTCATACCTGCCACCCCTCCCCCTGCGCACGCCTATGCATGGGAGCACATCCTCCTTTCTCCATAACCTCTGTTTATGTGGATTGTTGGTAAGGTGGCCTTTATGTTTATTGACTGCTCTTGTCACACCCTGTAGCCTGCATCTATTTGAATGCCTCGCTGTCAATCTACATCAACTCATCAATGCTATTCCCCCCAAAAATGTTAAATTGCATGAAAGTGATACATTTAAAAGGGTACTAAAGCACCGCTTGCTTACTGTAATAACCACATTTGATTACAAAAACACAATATTCATTATAATAATTTCAATAGGTGGAGCATAGTTTATGTATATTGACAGTGAGGGTCAATTTACCAGGAACGTTTATACACACAAAACTACCCCATGGGACTTTTTAGGCAAACCAAACCAAGCATAGTATATTAAATGTTCTTTACATTCTTTATTTGTGGCAATCATAATAAAATATAAATTAAAACATAGCATCTTACACCATATTATTAGCACACTTATACAAAATATATCCACATTTCCTGTTGTCATATATACAATCTTGTAGGGTTTGATGTACAGAGAAACAGTTGAAGTGCTTCAGAAGTGAAATTATTTCTTCAGGGGTGCAACATCTGAGGAATACCATTTATCTGCAAAAGAATGCATCAAATCAATATCTATTTGTATATCACATATTGTGTCATGGAACATTATGTGCATAAAGTATTTTTGCATTCACGGTGTGATAAGGCGAATACGAAAACCATATACAGCCGTATAATTAAAAACAAAGCTGCTGACATCTGCTGAACCACCATGGGGCCACATGGTAGCATGGAAAAGTAATAACATCTATTTTCAGAGTTTGCTTCCAGAATTTCTTCTCTATGTCTGCACTAGCCCCCCCTTCAGTTTAATGTCTGTATCTCTTGGCTCTATTATGTATTTCTGGACTTTGCAACTAATTTCCATTAATATAACACATTTTACAAATGAGTCTTATATATATGACTAAATCGAACTGTGTTACTGCTTATTTTTTATTGATTTTGTCAGTGTATTTCCAGCCTGTTTATCGTTTTGACTTTATATGTATTCTCAATTTATGTCTTTTATATAGAGAAAATGGTGCTGTTACTACATTGTACATCAAGTGATTATTTTAGAGCTGTTGTTGTCCATACTGATCCACCAGGTGTCACTATGCCAGATTCCATTTGTGGTCTTCTATAAATTTCCATTGAGAGATGTTGGCAAACTATAGTATAAGGTGGCCTGGTTGTTCTTGCCTCCTTCTTTAATAATTTACCAGGAACAGGAATAGGGTTGTAAAAGACCTGTGAGCCAGTGGTAATCAACCCTGTTCTCAGAGCCCACTAGCAGGCCAGGTTTTATGTATTACCTTGGGGAGATGCAGACTAGAATACTGCAATCACTGAGCAGCAAATGATATCACCTGTGATGTATTTCAGTTATCTTGCAAACCTGGCCTGTTAGTGGGCCCTGAGGACAGGGTTGATGACCACTGCTGTAAGCCAAAGGAGAAGAATAAGGTGGCCTGTGCAGCATGCCAGAGCAAATGATAGGTGTGGCAAAAATTCCCCTAACAGAGCTTAAAGGGGATTGGGTGAAAAAAAAGGCCTGATTCACACCTATGCATTTTTAGTGCTTGCATTTTACAGATTTGCACTACAGAACGTGTTCCATAGGAAATCATGTTAACCACTTCAGCCCTGGAAGGATTTACCCCCTTCCTGACCAGAGCACTTTTTACAATTTGGCACTGTGTCGCTTTAACTGCTAATTGCGCAGTCATGCAATGCTGTACCCAAACGAAATTTCCGTTCTTTTCTTCCCACAAATAGAGCTTTCATTTGATCACCTCTACGATTTTTTTTTTTTTGTGCTATAAACGGAAAAAGACCGAAAATTTTGAAAAAAATTATATTTTCTACCTTTTGTTATTAAAAAAATCAAATAAACTCAATTTTAGTTATACATTTAGGCCAAAATGTGTTCGGCCACATGTCTTTGGTAAAAAAAATGTCAATAAGCGTATATTTATTGGTTTGCGCAAAAGTTATAGTGTCTACAAACTAGGGTAAATTTTCTGGAATTTACACAGCTTTTAGTTTATGACTGCCTATGCCAATTCTTGAGGTGCTAAAATGGCAGGGCAGTACAAGACCCCCCAAATGACCCCATTTTGGAAAGTAGACACCCCAAGGAAATTGCTGAGAGGCAAGTCGAGCCCATTGAATATTATTTTTTTTTGTCCCAAGTGATTGAATAATGACAAAAAAAAAAATTTACAAAAAGTTGTCACTAAATGATATATTGCTCACACAGGCCATGGGCATATTTGGAATTGCACCCCAAAATACATTTAGCTGCTTCTCCTGAGTATGAGGATACCACATGTGTGAGATTTTTTGGGAGCCTAATCACGTATGGGGCCCCCAAAACCAAGCACCGCCTTCAGGATTTCTAAGGGCATACATTTTTGATTTCACTCCTCACTACCCATCACAGTTTTGAAGGCCATAAAATGCCAAGATGGCACAAACCCCCCCCCCCCCAAATGACCCCATTTTGGAAAGTAGACATCCCAAGCTATTTGCTGAGAGGCATGTTGAGTCCATGGAATATTTTATATTTTGACACAAGTTGCGGGAATATTACAAACTTTTTTTTTTTTTTTTTTTTGCACAAAGTTGTCACTAAATGATATATTGCTCAAACATGCCATTGGCATATGTGGAATTACACCCCAAAATACATTCTGCTGCTTCTCCTGAGTACGAGGATACCACATGTGTGGGACTTTTTGGGAGCCTAGCCGCGTACGGGGCCCCGAAAACCAAGCATCGCCTTCAGGATTTCTAACGGCGTAAAGTTTTGATTTTACTCCTCACTACCTATCACAGTTTTGAAGGCCATAAAATGCCCAGATGGCAACCCCCCCCCCCCCAAATGACCCCATTTTGGAACGTAGACACCCCAAGCTATTGGCTGAGAGGCATGTTGAGTCCATGGAATATTTTATATTTTGACACAAGTTGCGGGAAAGTGACAAATTTTTTTTTTTTTTTTTTTGCACAAAGTTGTCACTAAATGATATATTGCTCAAACATGCCATGGGCATATGTGGAATTACACCCCAAAATACATTCTGCTGCTTCTCCTGAGTACGGGGATATGTGTGGGACTTTTTGGGAGCCTAGCTGCACACAGGGCCCCGAAAACCAATCACCGCCTTCAGGATTTCTAAGGGCGTAAATTTTTATTTCACTCCTCACTACCTATCACAGTTTCGAAGGCCATAAAATGCCAAGATAGCACAACCCCCCCCCAAATAACCCCATTTTGGAAAGAAGATATCCCAAGCTATTTGCTGAGAGGCATGGTGAGTATTTTGCAGCTCTGATTTGTTTTTGAAAATGAAGAAAGACAAGAAAAAACATTTTTTTTTCTTTTTTCAATTTTCAAAACTTTGTGACAAAAAGTGAGGTCTGCAAAATACTCACTATACCTCTCAGCAAATAGCTTGGGGTGTCTACTTTCCAAAATAGGGTCATTTGGGGAGGGGGGTTTGTGCCACCTGGGCATTCCATGGCCTCCGAAACTGTAATAGGCAGTGAAGAGTGAAATCAAAAATTTACGCCCTTAGAAAGCCTGAAGGCGGTGTTTGGTTTTCGGGGTCCCGTACACGGCTAGGCCCCGAAAAAGTCTCAAACATGTGTTATCCCCGTACTCAGGAGAAGCAACAGAATGTATTTTGGGGTGTAATTTCACATATTCCCATGGCATGTTTGAGCAATATATCATTTAGTGACAACTTTGTGCAAATAAAGGAAAAAAAATTGTCTTTTTCCCGCAACTTGTGTCACAATATAAAATATTCCATGGACTCAACATGCCTCTCAGCAAATAGTTTGGGGTGTCTACTTTCAAAAATGGGGTCATTTGAGGGGTTTTGAACTGTCCTGGCATTTTATGGCCTTCGAAACTGTGATAGGTAGTGAGGAGTGAAATAAAAATTTACTCCCTTAGAAATCCTGAAGGCGGTGATTGGTTTAGAAGCTTATGTCACACATCACCCACTCTTCTAACCACTTGAAGACAAAGCCCTTTCTGAAACTTTTTGTTTACATGAAAAAATTATTTTTTTTTGCAAAAAAATTACTTTGAACCCCCGAACATTATATATATTTTTTAAAGCAAATGCCCTACAGATTAAAATGGTGGGTGTTTCATTTTTTTTTTTTCACACAGTATTTGCGCAGTGATTTTTCAAACGCATTTTTTTGGGAAAAAACACACTTTTTAAAATTTTAATGCACTAAAATACACTGTATTGCCCAAATGTTTGATGAAATAAAAAAGATGATCTTAGGCTGAGTACATGGATACCAAACATGACATGCTTTAAAATTGCGCACAAACGTGCAGTGGCGACAAACTAAATACATTTTTAAAAGCTTTTAAAAGCCTTTACAGGTTGCCACTTAAGATTTACAGAGGAGGTCTACTGCTAAAATTACTGCCCTCGATCTGACCTTCGTGGTGATACCTCACATGCATGGTGCAATTGGTGTTTACTTTTGACACCAGACCAATGCTTGCGTTCACCTTTGCGCAAGAGCAGGGGGGGACAGGGGTGCTTTTTTTTTTTATTATTTATTTTTTTTTGCTTTTTTATCTTATTTTTAAACTGTTCCTTTCATTTTTTTTTTTATCATTTTTATTGTTATCTCAGGGAATGTAAATATCCCCTATGATAGCAATAGGTAGTGACAGGTACTCTTTTTTGAAAAAATTGGGGTCTATTAGACCTTAGATCTCTCCTCTGCCCTCAAAGCATCTGACCACACCAAGATCGGTGTGATAAAATGCTTTCCCAATTTCCCAATGGCGTTGTTTACATCCGGCGAAATCTAAGTCATGAAATGCTCGTAGCTTCCGTTTCTTAAGCCATAGAGATGTTTGGAGCCATTCTGGTCTCTGATCAGCTCTATGGTCAGCTGGCTGAATCACCGGCTGCATTTTCAGGTTCCCTGTTTGGACAGGAGAGCCAGAGAAAAACATGGTGGGGAAGGCATTCCCTCCTACTGCTTGTAAAAGCAGTCTGGAGGCTAATTAGCCGCTAGGATTGCTTTTACATGAAAGCGGACCGCTGGCTGAAAAGAATGATTCCAAGATGATACCTAAACCTGCAGGCATCATTCTGGTATAACCACTCAAAGTCCAGCAACATACCAGTACGTTGCTGGTCCTTGTTGGGCATATATTGTAAACTTTTTTTTCATGCAGCCTGTGGGCTGAACGAAAAAAAGAGATTGATCAGTGGGTATGCCCACCATTAGAATACCTCCCTTCATCCACCCACTTCTAATGATGGGCTTACATGCACCGTATATATATATGCCGAAGCATGGGGGCATCCTCCCGCAAAAGGTAGGAGCAAATCGCTCCTCCACCCACTGCTGCCCCCACGCTTCGGCATATATGCTGAAGTATGTAACTGTGGTGGTGAAATCACCTCTGACAGCACTGGAGTCACGGCTTTATGTACCGTGGGAGCAAACGATGTTGCTGTCAAGATAAATAAATCCGCTCTGCAGCTGAATGGCGTACCTGAAAACAAAAAAATGGTTAACAATAAAATACAGTAAACAGTAAAGTATAAAAAAATTGCATATCTGAAAAGCAAACGTGGTAAAACATAATAACGATAAAACATTGCAGAATAGAATACAGTAAAAAAAAAGCAGAAAAATAGAGAGAGAATAGAGAGAGAGAGAACAATAAAACGACAACTATTTTTTTTTGTTTTTTTTTTTATGTTTTTTACTTTTTTTTTTTTTTTTACACTTTTTTTGTGACTATAACTTTTCTAACTGGTACCAGGTTCGGGTCTCTGAAAATGCGATGGCATCTTGGGAGACCCTGTGTCAGTGTGCTTAGTCTGTGCAGTGCTGTACCCTAAGCTAATACTCAACTAGTGAATGGTAGCGTTCAAAACATTCACCAATGCAAAGACCAGGATTGTCAGGACAGGAGGGACAATAATACCGGGTGTCACGCCTATATCCGCACTTGCTGCAGATACGACATATTTTTTGGGGGGCTCATTGGGTAGGGGTACTCGGGAGGACATATGAAAAATGCCTCTCATGCAGCCAGCTTACTGCATTTGGTTGGGGATGGTGAGGTGGAGCACCGTCTGGAAACAGAAGGGCTCTGACGATCTCTTCCTGGAATTTAAGGAAGGATCCAGTCCGTCCTGAAGCTCTGTATAGCACATGAGCGTTCAGCAAAGCCAATTGAAATAAATAAACAGACACTTTCTTGTACCAGCGTCTGGCAATTAGGTACGGTGCCAACAACTGGTCGTTGAGGTCCACCCTTCCCATATTTTGGTCATATTCGTGGACACAGAGGGGTTTCTCCACAACACCAGTCGCTGTAGTAATTTGGACCGTCGTGTCTGCATGAAGGGAGGTAAGAACTAAAACATTCTTATTGTCCCTCCACTTCATAGCGAGCAAATTATTACACTGCAAGCAGGCTCTCTCCCCCAGCCTAAGACGGGAAGCTACAAGCCACTGGGGAAAGCCCCGGCGATTAGGTCGCACGGTGCCACCTGCTCCAATCTGTTGATCAAAAAGGTGACTAAAAAGTGGCATGCTCATGTAATAATTGTCCACGTACCAGTGGTACCCCTTTCTGAATAAGGGTGACACCAAGTCCCACACTATCTTGCCATCGCTTCCTATGTAGTCAGGGCAGTTTGTCGGCTCTACGTGACTATCTTTAGCCTCGTAAACCATAAAACTACATGTATAGCCTGTGGCCCTGTCACAGAGCTTATACATCTTGACCCCGTATCTGGCACGCTTGCTGGGAAGGTACTGTTTGAATGACAAGCGGACAGAAAACTTAATCAGGGAGTCATCAACGCAGACAACTTGATGGGGAGTAAACAAGTCTGCAAAATGTTGGTTGAAGTGGTTTACAAGGGGGCGAATTTTGTAGAGCCGATCATATTCAGGGTCTCCTTGAGGACGACAGAGTTCATTGTTGTTGAAGTGCATGAACCGCAAAATCTGCTCGTATCGTGCCCTGGTCATGGAGGCAGAGAACAAGGGCATATGGTGAATTGGGTCAGTGGACCAATATTCCACTTGAATGCCGGGTTGGCCGGTGAATGGGGAAAGTACGGGTGCTGCAGAAGTGGTGGGTTCCCAATTCGGATTGGCGAATGAAGCAGGAAGGGCACTATGGGAACGATGGGCCTGTGTTCGTCTTCTTGGTGGCAGCAGGACACTACTTGAGCTTGCCACCTCACCAGCTTGAACTGCACTTATGGGACTCGCCACGTCACCAAGTGTTACTGCAGTGCTAGATGTACGACCTGGGTGTAATAGGCCGCTGGTGCTTGCCAGTTCACCAGAAGGAATAGCGGCGCTAGTACTGCTCTGCTCCATACGAGGGACCTGCAGTTCTTGCACATCAAGGACAGAAGAAGAATTTTGGGGTCTGGTACGCCTGACCTTGGCAGGGACCACAACTCCGTCGTCAGAGCTATCTGTCATGGAGCCGCTGTCCTCTACAGGATCGTATTCTGAGCCTGAATCTGACAGATGAGTGACTTCCTCTTCACTATCTGTCATGCTCAGAAACATGTGGGCCTCTTCACTAGTGTACCTTCGATTTGCCATTTTAGGCTCTAAATTTAGTGGTACACTAGTGAGACTCACAGGCAAAAACTGTTAGCGACTGTATCAAAACGCTACCAACAAAAACTGTTAGCGATCGCAGGGATCAGGCCTGACTCTGCGAATGCTGCAGTTATGTGTGTTTAGTGTTTTGAAAGTGACAGTGATCGATCGATACTGCACTTGGGTGGGCTGGGCAGGGCTGGGCCGAGGGGCAAAATGCAGGTGCTAGCAGGTATCTGGGCTGATCCCGCTAACACTGTTTTTGGGAACCCTAATCTGCTGGGGATGCTAGTATAGATCTGATCGATCAGATATTGATCCGTTCAGATACTATAGCACTAAGGGAGGTGTATGCTGCGTGCGTGGGTGTTAGCGGTACTGGCGCTAACCTGACGCTGCCTGGGGCGACGCAGACCTTATCTGACCCTAAAACTTAACTTATATCATCGCCAGGCGATTAGGGGGTTAAACCTTTATAAGGTAATAAACTGCAGGTGCCCTGAAACTATAATAAAGAAATTAACTAACCAGTGTCACCCGTAACAGTTATACAGTGATCACTGGTGAAAGGGTTAACTAGGGGGCAATCAGGGGGTTAAAACCTTTATTAGGTAGTATATGGGGGTCCCTGTCGCTATAAAACACTGACTGCGAACCTATATACTTACCTCCCTAACTAGCGTCACCTGTGTCACTAATACAGTGATCAGAACAACGATCGCTTAGTGACACTGGCGACGGGGGGTGATCAAGGGGTTAACCTTTATTGGGGGGGTTAGGGGGGTATCCTAGACCTAAAGGGGGCTACCACTAACTGTCCTACCACTTATAACTGTCACAAACTTACACCAATGCGAAAAAAAACTGCTATTGGTGTCACTGTGACAGGAGGTACAGGGGGGTGATTGGGGGGTGATCGGGGGGTGATGGGGGGTGAAATGTGTGCCTAGAGTGTGCTACTGTACGTGTAGTGTTTGGTGCACTTACTTGATGTCTTCTCTCCTCGGCGCCGGAATGAAAAGAAGCCGACCGCCTCGGACACCGGGAGGGGTCCGATCGGACCCCCCGCCCGCGGGAGGCAAGTAACGTACCCATACGTTACTTTGCCTGCCCGTGCCATTCTGCGCAGTATATCTGCGTAAGGCGGTCGGCAAGTGGTTAAATGAACTGTAGTGCAAATCTGCAAGATGCAAAAAGCACTAAAAATGCATAAGTGTGAATCAGGCCTTAGGATTGTTCTATCATTTTAATCGAGCAGGACTGTGCATCTGTGTGTGTAAACACACAGATGCACGTCCTGTCAGATGGGAGGAGATCGATGGTGTGTTCCTTGTACAGAGGAACACCGATTGGTCTCCTCCCCTTGTGAGTCCCCTCCCCCCCACAGTTAGAATCACTCCCTAGCAACATGATTAACTCTACAGCGCCCCCTCTTGGTTAACCCCTTCATTGCCAGTCACATTTATATTGTAATCAATGCATTTTTATAGCACGGATCGCTGTATAAATGTGAATGGTCCCAAAAATGTGTCAAAAGTGTCCGATATGTCCGCCGTAATATCGCAGTCATGATAAAAATCGCAGAACGCCGCCATTACTAGTAAAAAAAAAATAATAATAAAAATGCTATAAATCTATCCCCTTACTTTGTAGACACTATAACTTTTGCGCAAACCAATAAATATACGCATATTGCGATATTTTTTACCCAAAATATGTAGAAGGATACTGAGGAAAAAATTTGTTTAACCACTTCAATACCAGGCACTTAGACACCTTCCCGCCCAGACCAATTTTCAGCTTTCAGCACTGTCGCAATTTGAATGACAATTGCGCGGTCATGCTACACTGTACCCAAACAAATTTTTTAGCATTTTGTTCCCACAAATAGAGCTTTCTTTTGGTGGTATTTGATCACCTCTGCGGTTTTTATTTTTTGCGCAACAAATAAAAAAAGACCGAAAATTTCGAAAAAAAACAAGTTTTTCTTTGTTTCTGTTAAACCTTTTTGTAAATAAGTACGTTTTCTTCTTCAATGACGGGCATTGATATGGCTGCACTGACGGGCACTGATACGGCAGCACTGATGGGCACCGATGAGGTGGCACCGATGAGGTGGCACTCATGAGGTGGCACTGACGGGCACTGATGATGGGCACTGATAGGCGGCACTGATGGGCACTGATAGGTGGCACTGATGGGCACTGATAGGTGGCACTGGTATGCGGCACTGATGGGCACTCATAGGTGGCACGGATGGGCACTTATAGGCGGCACTGATGGGCACTCATAGGTGGCATTGATGGGCACTCGTAGGTGGCATTGATGGTTACTTATGGGTGGCACTGATAGTTGGCACAGATGGGCACGGATGGGCACTGATAGATGGGCACTGATGGGCACGGATGAGCACTGACAGGTGGCATGAATGGACACTGATGGGTGGCACTGATGGCATTGCTTGTTTGCAGTGATGCCCCTAAGGGTGGCATTGCTGGGCATCACTGCAACATAATTGTGCCAATCAGTGCCCATTTGTGGGCACTGATTGGCACAGATTTGGCACACTGGGCACATGTGGATGGCCATGGGGTACATACCTGGCCATCCACATGTTTCCCCTATCCCTGGTGGTCCTAGTGGCGATCCCTGGTGGTCCAGTGTGGTGATCTGCGGGGGGGCTGTGCTGATAAACAATCAGCGCAGACCCCCCCTGCCAGGAGAGCCGCCGATCGTCTCTCCTCTACTCGCGTCTGTCAGACGCGAGTGAGGAAGAGCCGATCAACGGCTCTTCCTATTGACAGCGTGATCAGCCGTGATTGGACACGGCTGATCACGTGGTAAAGAGCCTCCGCCGGAGGCTTTTTACCAAGATCAGTGTAGCGGTGTGTCAGACTGACACACCGCTCTACCGATCGCCGCGATGCGCGCCCCCGGGGGCGCGCTGCAGCATGTTATCCTGCTGGACGTCATATGACGTCCAGTCAGGATAACACAACCACTTCCCGGACGTCAATCCGCTATAGGGCGGGCAGGAAGTGGTTAAAAAAAAAAATTGGGATATTTATTATAGCAAAAAATAAAAAATATTGTGTTTTTTTCAATCTTGTCACTCTTGTTTTGTTTATAGTACAAGAAATAAAAACCACAGAGGTGATCAAATACCACCAAAAGAAAGCTCTATTAGTGGGGAAAAAATGATAAAAATTTCATATGTGTACAGTTTTGTATGACCGCGCAATTGTTATTCAAAGTGTGACAGCGCTGAAAGCTGAAAATTGACTTGGGCAGGAAGGGGATGAAAATGCCCTGTATGGAAGTGGTTAAACTATAAAATATGTTTTTTGAGGGAAACTAGACTAAGCTTCAGATAAGCCAAAATCAAATGTGTCACCTGAATGTTTAGTTGAATTCAATAGATAATAGATAATACCTCCTGGAAAAGGGAAACCTGAGTGCAATTATCTGTAAACAACACCTGTAGAAAAAGAATCCTTTTTAAAAGTGAAACTGGCTGTTTAAGGGAAAGACAAATACATCTCCTCGTTTATTTGCATGGCATTACCAAACAAACCAGTTTTATGATTAACTTTTTCCCACCCGGCCTATAGTATAGTATGTCATATGACGTCCTCCCATGATCACACCTTGCATGCGCCCCACAGGCCGTGCTGCAGTGCGATTTGTCACCCGTTGTGTATGAACACAGCGGAAGACAAATAAGTGTACCAGGCCGCTGTCGGTACCATGTGATCGCTGTGACCAATCACAACAGATCACATAGGCATTGTACACAGTGAATGGCTTCATTGTGCATTATTGTGTTGACCTCTGTGACTGGTCAAAGTGATCACATGGTACAGACTGGACCACTCACAGTGCATCTATATCATGTTATAGCTGTGGTCAGTTTCAGCTTCACAATAGTAAACAATGGATTGCTTATAACAGGTTTATTACTGTTATAAGCAATCACAGAGTGCGAAAAAAAAATACATTTGTATTCAAAAAAGATGAAAAAGAAAAATATTAAATACTGTCACCAGTCATACCAGTTATATGACGACACTGTACTGCACTAGTGACAGTATGTAAAAAATGTGAAAAAACGGATTTCTTTATTTTCCAAAAAGTTGTGGCAAAAAAATTACAACTTCAAAAAACTTGCCATACCTCTTACTAAATACCTTGAACGATTGACTTTCCAAAAAGGGTCATTTAGGGGGTAATTGTACTGTCCTGGCATTTTAGGGACTCAAGAAATTAGATTGTCAGTACATCAGGACTGATCACTTTTCAAATATAAATACCATAGTTTGTGGACTCTATAACTTTTGCACAGACAAAATAATATATACTGATTTGGGTTCTTTTCACCAAAACAATGTAGCAGTATACATTTTGGCCTAATTGTATGAAGAAAGATTATTTATTTGCAAAATTTTATAAAAGAAATGAAGAAAAAAAATTTTTTTTTTTTTCAAAATGTTCGGTCTTTTTTAGTTTATTTAGCAAAAAATAAAAAAACCCAGTGGTAAATAAATACCACCAAAAAAAACTCTATCTCACTAAAAAAATGGTAAACATTTATTTTGGGTACAGTGTTGCATGACTAATTGTCATTTAAAGTGTCACAGCATTGAAAGCTAATTGGCCTGGGCAGGAAGGGAGTAAAAGTGTCCAATATTAAAGTGGTTAAGGAAAACATTCAATGTTTATCCAGCTGGCAGAGAAAACACTTTCTGTATACTCATCCTACTGACACTGAGACTTCTATTGTTCCTTCTTGAGAAATCCTAACAACACCTTCAAGTCAAGTCAAATAGGTGTTTTTCATTATTTTATAAGATAAATATTTGATACTTTGACAATTTTGTAAAAGACTATAAAAGGTTACATCATTTTGTTAATGTATGTACTTTATATAAATGTCATTACACTAGCCAAAAGAACTCGAACATAAGAAGAATTTTATGATATCTATGTTTGATTGTAATCCTTATAATAAGTAATCTATATGTTTTCAGGAGTAACATGGAAATGGTGCAAAATGTATTCAAACATTTTTAAGAAGTGTAATAATTTAACATGGATCATGGGATAAAATTTACACCTCTTGAGCCAGGGTTTCATGTTTAAGATGCTAAATTATCAAAGATTAAAATGACAAATAATGCCACAAACACCCCAGAGAGCTACACAGTAGTTATATACCTTCTTAGTAAATGAACACATTTAAATGAATCCAAGGATAAAATTACTGTAACCTCTATAGATTGAATAAAATAAATCTTTTTTTATTCCCAGAAGACTTAATATATGGATTTATAGTGCTAGAATGCCATCTGGTGGACAAGTTAATGTATAGGCTGTGCAAATAATTAATTGGTAATACTACCCTCCAATCAGAGGTGAGTAATTATTCTAAACTACACCCTCTGGGCTAATCCCTAGGATTTTGGGACTAAAAGGAGAAACTCATAGACAGAGAAGATGGATCATACTCCATCTTAGGCTTCATTCATATCTATCCATTCATCTTGATCCATCTTGTGCCATCTTGAACCACAATCTTGAATCATAATCCTCATCTTCATCCTGAGCTGGATCTTGATCATCAGCCTCATCCTAACTCTGGATAAATAACTTCTTGGGTATAGTATCATTTGCGCATCACTTTGAAAACTCCATCTTACTACCAAATGCAACTGACTTAGATATATTGCCTTATTTGAGTGATAGAATTTTGCTTGTTTGATGTGATATTCCACTCACCGTATCGTAAACCGTAGGAATAAATTAATTTAATTGAAGCAGCGTTAACACAGTTTGTAGCATAAACTCAAACACTTCATTGTACTGCAAAGGAATCCAGGGAGGCAGTATGACAGCGCAGATTAGTTGTCTGCTAGCTTAGTCCATTTATTTTACACACGGTTATACTTACAAGTGGAAAGCAAATTATCCAATTCAGCTATTACTAGACATATCATTTTAGCCATATATATTTAGGTATTTCATTGTGGAATATACATTTTATGTCTACATCATACTATCAATTCTGCTACTATACGTGATTGTTGATGACCTAACTGTAAAAAAATCCTAATTTATTTTTCTGTTATCGTAGTCCATACATTTACACAATTTTCTTACATTTAAGAATAATTGCATAGAGTTATTTCAGGGAATAATTAACTAGATCAGCATATTTATATTTCATTATTTATTTTATATTGGAGGCACCGTCATATATATCGATTAATTAAACCACAAGTGAGAGTATAACAGACACATACAATCCACAGCACGCTCATTTTTAAACAATAAAACTCTTCCATTACATATGTTTTTCTGCACACAGCCTATATTAAAGTGGAAATAAACTTTCACATACATCCAATCAGATGACAAGCATCTGACAATACATTGTAATGATTCCAATTGACAGACATATTATACCTTTTCATTTCCTTATCTATATCCATCAACATTGATCCAATTATACTTTGCAATTAGGGATAAGCCCGATGTTCGAGTCAAGCGTAAATTCAACTCGAACATCGAGTGTTCGCCTGTTCGCCCAATACAGAACATTATGGGGCGTTTGTCGGAAATTCGAGCTCCCACAGAATTCCCCATAATGAACTGTGAGACCATCAATGCACTGCGAGATCACAGTGCATTGATGGCTGCTGATTGGCCAAAGCATGCACCTGACCTGCATGCATTGGCCGATCACAGTGCGCTCTGCTGTGAGAGCCATGATTGGCCAAAGGCAGGGTGCCTTTGGCCAATCATGGCATAGGGGGCTGAGTCCACACCCCACACTATGTAAGGCTGCTTACACAGCAGCCGTATATAGTTTTATGAATGAGAGCAGCAAAATGACATTTGTAAAGGAAAAAATGTAATTTAAAACTACTTGCGGCTGTAATATATTGCCGGATCCCGGCAATAAACCAAAAAATCAATGAAAAAAACGTCATGGGTTCACCCCCCCCAGTCTATTACCAGGCCCTTTGGGTCTGGTATGGATATTAAGGAGAACAATGCCCCAAAATTTTAAAAATAATTTGCGTGGGGTCCCCCCAAAATCCATAACAGGCCCTTCAGGTCTGGTATGGATTTTAAGGGGAGTCCCGCACCAAAATTTTAAAAAATGGCGTGAGGTCCCCCCAAAATCCATACCAAACCTTTATCCAGGCCGCAGGAAAAGGGGCAATACCAGGCCACATGCCCTCAACATGGGGAAGTTGATCCCCATGTTGATCGGGACAAGGGCCTTTTCCCCACAACCCTTGCCCGTTGGTTGTGGGGGTCTGCGGGCGGGGGGCTTTTCAGAATCTGGAAGCCCCTTTAACAAGGGGACCCCCAGATCCTGCCCCCCATGTGAATGGGTATCGGGTACATTGTAACCCTACACATTCACCAAAAAAAGTGTCAAAATGGTAAAAATTACAGAAAAAGAAGAAAAAAAATGTCCCGCGAGGTCCATTCATCTTCGATGACCGTGCCAATGACCCAAGGAAAAAAAAACTAAAAAGTTCTGCCTCGGTGGGAGGCGTCCCACGATGGGAGGCATCCCGTGCCATTTTTCTTAGAATTTTGGCGCAGGGTCCCTGTTAATATCCATACCAGACCTGGAGGGCCTAGTATGGGTTTTGAGGGTCCCCCACACAATTTTTTTTTTACATTTTGGTGTGGGGTTCCCTTTAATATTCATATCAGACCCAAAGGGCCTGGTAATGGACTGGGGGGGGACTCATGCCATTTTTTTCAATGATTTTTATCTATATTGCCGGGATCTGACAATTCAATTCATTTCCTTTAGAAATTTTATTTTGCTGTGGTACTGTCCTAAACACAGGAAAGATTAGCTACTTTACAGGCATACTAAGGCATGATATTTAAAGGAAGATTTAATTTTTATTGTTTCACTTTAAGCATTATTAAAATCACTGCTCCTGAAAAAACGTCTGTTTTTAAAACTTTTTTTGCATTGATATATGATGTCCCCTGGGGCAGGACCCGGGTTTTTTATGACAATAACTTGCATTTAAAATTTGCACTTTTGATTTTTCATGTTTGCGTCCCATAGACTTTAACAGTGTACGCAGAAATTTTTTGCCTGTTCACAGTTCTGGTGCGAACCGAACCGGGGGTGTTCGGCTCATCCCTATTTGCAATCCACATTTTGTTGCCCTTGAGAGGTGGAGACCTGACATCAAATGTTCCCCCTGAGATCAACTATCACAATTTATGACAGACATGCTTTGCTCAGTTCATGAGAGTTCACTGGTCTCCTGGAAATCACAAAATTGTCACCGGTGTGCAGTATTGCAGCAAACTGAGCACTGGATGTGTTGTGATAGGAGCATGAAGAGCTTAATCACAGGTGCCATTCGACACACCCTTTTGCAAACCGTGCATAATCTTTGTTTTACACTGGAACTGTCAATTACTCAATGTTGTTTGCTAGAGGGTGGCGCAACAAAACCATTAATTTCATGGTGTTGCTGTAAGTAGCTGGAAGATGTACATCCTAAATGCAGGAGAATAGGAGTGTGGCCAGAATCCACACTTGGTGCAATACGTTCACAGAGGTAGCCATAGAATAAGAATGTTGTTTGTAAATGATTTATTTCAGAGGTGAACTACCACTTTAAAGAAGAACTTCTAGAGTATATAATGTACTTGGAGTGTAGGGCTCAGCAGGGCATAAAGCACAGAGTGCAGGGCTCAGAAGTGTATAATGTACAGGTTGCCATATTCAGGAGCGCTTAATGCACAGACGTGTATCTCACAGACTGCAGGGGTCTGGAGAGCATAATGAAGAGTGCAGACCACAGAGTGCAGGGGTTAGAATTACATGACACATAGACTTCAGGGCTCAGGAGTGCAAAATGTACAAAGTATAGGGGTCAGGAATGCGTGATATTCAGGTGTAAGAGGTCAGGAGTGTGTATTGAACAGGGTACAGGGGTCAGGAGTGGTTTTGCACAGGGGTCATAAATGCATTACTCACAGAGTGCAGGGCTAAGGAGTGAATAACTTACAGAGTGCAGGAGTCAGGAGTGCATAATGTGCAGAGGGCAGGTATCAGGACTGCATAACCCACAAAGATAGGGGCTCAGGGGTGCATATCGCATAGTGTGCAGGGCTCAGGAGTATTAATATTATCATTAATAATATACAGGATTTATATAGTGTCAACAGTTTGTATGGTACAGAGTACAAGGGTCAGGAGTGCACAACACACAGAGTACAGGAGTCAGAAGTGGATAACACAGAAGTGGTGATGGGCTTGATGTTTGAGTTCAGTAGTCAAACATCAGCTGTTCATTTGTTCGTAGAACAAACGAACATATGGGGCGCTCACCTAGTATATATGATACAGTGCAGTCAGTGTAGTATATGTAATACAGTGCAGAGTATACAGTGCAGTGCAGAGTATATAATACAGTGTATTGAAGTGGTTAAGGGGAACCCTATGACAAAATTAAGAAAAAAACTGCGTGGGGTCCCTCCAAAATCCATACCAGGCCCTTTGGGTCTGGTATAGATTTTAACCACTTCCCTCCAGGCCCATAGTCAAATGACGTCCGCAGATGGGATCTCCCATCCTGGATGGGATCTCCCATCCTGGATGGGCGTCATATGATATCCTCCACTTCTCACGGCTCCTGCAGGCCCCCGGGTCCCGCAGCGCGACGATCGGGGATGAGGCATGTCCCTCAGACACAGCCCATCCCAGATCCGTGTAAAGAGCCAATAAAAAATCGCTCTTTACCGTGTGACCGGCTGTGTCCAATCACAGCCGGTCACATGCACTGTCCACATGCATGGCGCTCATGCGCGGCCCAAAGGTGTGCGCAGAGCGGCGATCGGGTCAACGTTTGTCACCCTGACTCAGCCCAACTTCGATTACGGTAAAGAGCCAATGAAACAAGATGATACCGGGTTCTCCTGCTCACACACCGATTGTGTGTGAGAAGGAGATTGTGGTAACATCTCGTTACCACTTACAGTGTACACCAATCACACTGATTGCCCCCCTAATAAAGAGGACCTGTCCCCAGCCATCAAAGTACCTGTCACCAGCCATCAAAATACCTGTCACCAGCTATCAAAGTACCCGAGTACCTGAGTACCTGTCACAGTCCATATGAGTACCTGTCATAGCCCATTTGAGTACTTGAGTACCTGTCACAGTCCAAATGAGTACCCGAGTACCTGAGTATCTATCGCAGCCCATCTGACTACCCGAGTACCTGTCACAGCCCATCTGAGTACCTGTCACAGTCCATCTGAGTACCTGAGTACCTGTCACAGCCCATCTGAGTACCCAAGTACCTGTCACAGTTCATCTGAGTACTCGAGTACCTGAGTACCTGTCACAGTTCATCTGAGTACCTGTCACAGCCCATCTGGGTACCTGAATACCTGTCACAGTCCATCTGAGTACCCGAGTACCTGACTACCTGTCACAGTTTATCTGAGTACCCAAGTACCTGAGTACCTGTCACAGCCCATCTGAGTACCTGAGTACCTGTCACAGCCCATCTGAGTACCTGTCACAGTAAACATGAGTACCTGTCACAGCCCATTTGAGTACCTGTCACCGCCCTTCAGAGTACCTATCACAGCCCATCAGAGTACCCGAGTACCTATCTGTAGCCCATCAGAGTACACGAGTATCTGTCACCAGCCCATCAGAGTACCCGAGTATCTGTCACCAGCCCATCAGAGTAACCGTGTACCTGTCACCAGCCCATCAGAGTACCTATCTACAGCTCATCAGGTTACCCGAGTACCTGTCTCCAGCCCATCAGAGTACCCGAGTACCTATCTGCAGCCCATCAGAGTACCCAAGTACCTATCTGCAGCCCATGCCTCATAGAATATACGTTGGGGTGTTTGCTTTCCAAAATGGGGTCACTTTGTGGATAATTCCATTGTCCTGGTGCTCCAGGACTTTCAAAAGTGTGATAGGTAGGAATGAAATGAGATGTGTAATTTATGCTCCTAGAACGCCTGAAGGTACTACTTCAATGTTGGATTGATTGGACACAGCCGGTCACATGCACTGTCCACATGCATGGCGCTCGTGCGCGGCCCTAGGGTGTGCGCAGAGCGGCGATCGGGGTCAACGCTTGTCACCCTGACTCAGCCCAACTCTGTTTACGGTAAAGAGCCAATGAAACAAGATGTTACCGGGTTCTCCTGCTCACACACCGATTGTGTGTGAGAAGGAGATTGCGGTAACATCTCGTTACCGCTTACAGTGTACACCAATCACACTGATTGCCCCCATAATAAAGAGGACCTGTCACCAGCCATCAAAGTACCTGTCACCAGCCATCAAAATACCTGTCACCAGCCATCAAAGTACCCGAGTATCTGAGTACCTGTCACAGTCCATATGAGTACCTGTCATAGCCCATTTGAGTACTTGAGTACCTGTCACAGTCCAAATGAGTACCCGAGTACCTGAGTACCTATCACAGCCCACCTGACTACCCGAGTACCTGTCACAGCCCATCTGAGTACCTGTCACCATCCATCTGAGTACCCGAGTACCTGTCACAGCCCATCTGAGTACCTGAGTACCTGTCACAGCCCATCTGAGTACCCGAGTACCTGTCACAGTTCATCTGAGTACTCGAGTACCTAAGTACTTGTCACAGTTCATCTGAGTACCTGTCACAGCCCATCTGGGTACCTGAGTACCTGTCACAGTCCATCTGAGTACCCGAGTACCTGACTACCTGTCACAGTTTATCTGAGTACCCAAGTACCTGAGTACCTGTCACAGCCCATCTGAGTACCTGAGTACCTGTCACAGCCCATCTGAGTACCTGTCACAGCCCACCTGAGTACCTGTCACAGCCCATTTGAGTACCTGAGTACCTGTCACAGCCCATCTGAGTACCTGTCACTGCCCTTCAGAGTACCTGTCACAACCCATCAGAGTACCCGAGTACCTATCTGTAGCCCATCAGAGTACCCGAGTATCCGTCACCAGCCCATCAGAGTACCCGAGTACCTGTCACCAGCCCATCAGAGTAACTGTGTACCTGTCACCAGCCCATCAGAGTACCCAAGTACCTATCTACAGCTCATCAGGTTACCCGAGTACCTGTCTCCAGCCCATCAGAGTACCCGAGTACCTATCTGCAGCCCATCAAAGTACCCAAGTACCTATCTGCAGCCCATCAGAGTACCCAAGTACCTATCTGCAGCCCATGCCTCATAGAATATACGTTGGGGTGTTTGCTTTCCAAAATGGGGTCATTTTGTGGATAATTCCATTGTCCTGGTGCTCCAGGACTTTCAAAAGTGTGATAGGTAGGAATGAAATGAGATGTGTAATTTATGCTCCCAGAACGCCTGAAGGTACTACTTCAATGTTGGATTGATTGGACACAGCCAGTCACATGCACTGTCCACATGCATGGCGCTCGTGCACGGCCCTAGGGTGTGCGCAGAGCGGTGATCAGGGTCAACGCTTGTCACCCTGACTCAGCCCAACTCCGATTACGGTAAAGAGCCAATTAAACAAGATGTTACCAGGTTCTCCTGCTCACACACCGATTGTGTGTGAGAAGGAGATTGCGGTAACATCTCGTTACCGCTTACAGTGTACACCAATCACACTGATTGCCCCCCTAATAAAGAGGACCTGTCACCAGCCATCAAAGTACCTGTCACCAGCCATCAAAATACCTGTCACCAGCCATCAAAGTACCCGAGTACCTGAGTACCTGTCACAGTCCATATGAGTACCTGTCATAGCCCATTTGAGTACTTGAGTACCTGTCACAGTCCAAATGAGTACCCGAGTACCTGAGTACCTATCACAGCCCACCTGACTACCCGAGAACCTGTCACAGCCCATCTGAGTACCTGTCGCAGTCCATCTGAGTACCCGAGTACCTGTCAAAGCCCATTTGAGTACCTGAGTACCTGTCACAGCCCATCTCAGTACCTGTCACCGCCCTTCAGAGTACCTATCACAACCCATCAGAGTACCTGAGTACCTATCTGTAGCCCATCAGAGTACCCGAGTATCTGTCACCAGCCCATCAGAGTACCCGAGTACCTGTCACCAGCCCATCAGATTAACCATGTACCTGTCACCAGCCCATCAGAGTACCTATCTACAGCTCATCAGGTTACCCGAGTACCTGTCTCCAGCCCATCAGAGTACCCGAGTACCTATCTGCAGCCCATAAAAGTACCCAAGTACCTATCTGCAACCCATCAGAGTACCCAAGTACCTATCTGCAGCCCATGCCTCATAGAATATACGTTGGGGTGTTTGCTTTCCAAAATGGGGTCATTTTGTGGATAATTCCATTGTCCTGGTGCTCTAGGACTTTCAAAAGTGTGATAGGTAGGAATGAAATGAGATGTGTAATTTATGCTCCTAGAACGCCTAAAAGTACTACTTCAATATTGGACCTCTGTATTTCGACTGGCTGTGTAAAAGTCTCACACATGTGGTATCGCCATACTCAGGACGAGTAGCAGAATATATTTTGGGTTGTAATTTTTGCTATATACATGCTATTAGTTAGAAATATTTTATAAATTGACAACTTTGACTAAAAAAAAAATAGGTTTTCATTTTCTTTCCACGTTTTCCGAAGACTTGTGGAAAAAAATTAACTGTTCAAAAGACTCATAATGCATCATAGAATATACGTTGGAGTGTTTGCTTTTCAAAATAGGGTCATTTTGTGAGTAATTCCATTGTCCTGGTGCTCCAGGGCCTTCAAAAGTGTAATAGGTTGTTAGGAAATTAGAGGTGTAATTTATGCTACTAGAACCCCTGATGGTGCTCCCTGCATGTTGGACTTCTCTGTGTGGCCAGGCTGTGAAAAAGTCACACACATGTGGTATCGCCTTACTTGGGAGGAGAATATATTTTCGGGTGTAATTGGAAGTATGCATATGCTGTGTGTGAGAAATAACTTGTTATTATGACAATTTTGTGAAAAAAAATTAAGACATTTCTTTATATTCCCAAGAATTGTGGGAAAAAATTACAACTTCAAAAAACTTGCGATGTAAATCCACCGTTAATCACACCGTCCGACGGACCCGAAAAATAGCAAAAAATGCAAAACGCTCTGCCTCCATGGGAGGCCTCCCGCCGACTGCTGTCTCTTTGCTTTGACAGCTCTTATATAGGCAAGGGCGGGGCCATCCAGTGACATAACGGGTAACCACGCCCCTTTCTGATGTCATGTGATGTTAGAAGGGGCGGTGTCACAGAGTGTGGAGTGAATGTGGTGTGGTTATGTGTGGTGGAGCTGTTTGTGGTCTGCTTAAGTGGTTGTGGTTATTGGTGGGTGGGGTGGCCTTCGCTGTGACCCATTAATGAATGTTACGTATGTATCCTGTGCTGGCTTTGATGTGCACCCCCACATATCCATCCCACGTTGGAGTTGGGAGGACCAGCAGCTACGACTGTTAGACTCATTGGGTGTAACTACATGTGCTGCACCCAAAAATGATGACTGCCATCATATACACCATTGGTCTATTCTGTATGGTTTTTCCATATTTTAATATTCCGGATATACATGTGATGTTTGCCTTACTCCATTCAAAGTGTGACTGGATGTCTGCCAGACTGAGTCTATAGATCTGACACTATTGACTATTCATCGGATAATGGCCCGGTTCCTTGCTTTGCTGGAGGCTACATATACTTAGAAGTCTCTGTAATTGGTGAGCACAATACATTTACAATTTTCTTATTCTTATTTCTTATTTCTGTTAATTTTTGTTATAAAAATTGTTAAAGCAACCGTAGATTTTCTGTCATTGTAATGATGTTCTTTCTGAAATCAATTGATAATTCTAGATGCTTACGGAGTTTTTTTGAAGAAGCAGAGTTGTAACTCTGCGAAATGCGTTGGATCACTCTATGCATAAGAATCCTTCAAGCTTTTGCTGGGAACAAGTATCATTACTGGCAACATGCCACATGTTGTTTACATATCTACCTATTATCTTTTATGATGTTTTTATGGATATTTGTACAATAAATGATATTTTAAACTCATATTGTTTCTGTGCTGACCTCAGTGATAGCATCCTTGCCTTGTATGGGAGATATATACTCTTCCCATTTTCTTTTGTTTCTATACATCTGGAACAGGTACACTTCCTCATAGGGGAGCAAAGTCCTTCGCTCATGTAGAGTGCAGATTTTCAAGTGGTAAACCTTCTATTTAAAACCATATACCCACTTCCTATTGGATTTGTTTGATTTTTTCCCAGCCCCCCCCTATCTTTAACATCCCATCAGACCTGACTTTCTTGAAGAGGTCTTGAGAGATGCCATTGTAGCACTGACTTTAGGTTTGCTATGGTGCTTACAGATTTCCTTTGTAAAATGCTTTCCATATTTACTGACATAATTTTAGTGTCCTAGTTCTGAGAGTTTCCTTTTTTGTGTATTATCTCCCTTGTAAAATATAATTACATTATCCCATTTATTCCCTACTCGATTGTGGTATTTATGAGCACTTTGTTCATGTACTCCTCTTATTACTGTTGCCCTTTTCTTATGCTAGGTTGCCTAGTCTAGATTTTGGACTCTACACTAGGTTAGTCATTGATATGACTGATCACCTTGAATGTATGAGATGAGTCAGTCCTTGTATTGACTCCCCTTGCACTTTTCTGAATGTGCATGACCCTTTTCCTGAAGCATTTTGAGACTTAATTAAGCTGTTGCCTTCGCCGGACAGTGTCAGTGATTTCATAGTGTTACTATGCTTTGTAGGTCTAAACTAGGGATGAGCCGAACACCCCCCAGTTCGGTTCGCACCAGAACTTGCGAACGGACCGATAGTTCGCACGAACTTTCAAACCCTATTAAAGTCTATGGGACTCGAACGTGAGAAATCAAAAATGTGAATTTTAAAGGCTAATATGCAAGTTATTGTCCTAAAAAGGGTTTGGGGACCCGGGTCCTGCCCCAGGGTACATGTATTAATGCAAAAAAAAGTTTTAAAAACGGACGGTTTTTCAGGAGCAGTGATTTTAATGATGCTTAAAGTGAAAAATAGGGATGAGCCGAACACCCCCCTGTTCGGTTCGCACCAGAACATGCGAACAGGAAAAAAGTTCGTTCGAACACGCGAACACCGTTAAAGTCTATGGGACACAAACATGAATAATCAAAAGTGCTAATTTTAAAGGCTTATAGGCAAGTTATTGTCATAAAAAGTGTTTGGGGACCCGGGTCCTGCCCCAGGGGACATGGATCAATGCAAAAAAAGTATTAAAAACGGCCGTTTTTTCAGGAGCAGTGATTTTAATAATGCTTAAAGTCAAACAATAAAAGTATAATATCCCTTTAAATTTCGTAGCTGGGGGGTGTCTATAGTATGCCTGTAAAGGGGCGCATGTTTCCCGTGTTTAGAACAGTCTGACAGCAAAATGACATTTCGAAGGAAAAAACCCATTTAAAACTACTCGCGGCTAAAAAAAAAAAATAATAATAATAATAAAATAAATTTCCCCACGATTCGCTCAATTCTGCAAGTGTTCTAATTTACTATCGCTGTTTTCTAGCTGGTCTAAAGCCACTTTTGATGTAAAGGTACACTTTTTGGTTGCTATGGACAATCTCCAGTTTCCAGGCAGAAAGAACAGTATATATAACATAAAACTGCATGCAGGGCATAGGACAAAGCACTGGGGACAAAAGGGATATGAAATAATTTCATACATAATCTATAAGATTACAGTACTGTATGTGTTATGATTTTACAATTTTTTGAATTTGCCGCCAGGCTCCGCCCCCCGTGTGTCGCGCCGCTCGCAGGGAACAGAGCCTGGCACGGAGAGGCTTCGGAGGAGGACGGAGCCCGCAGACACAGCGGGGGACATCGCAGGATCCCGGGGACAAGGTAAGTAAAGCCACACCAGGATCCTGCAATGTAATCCCGAGTGTGGCTCGGGGTTACCGCTAATGGTCCTGAATTTTAACCCCGAGCCACACTCGGGACAACCGCCAGGGAGGCTACCATGTTCAATATGTTCTTTCTCTGTGGTAGAGTTTATGTCAGAAACCATGAATCAGACTGAGACAGAATTACAGTTAAAAAACACTTGTTTAATAATAATAAAAAAGGTAAACAGATTAAATGTAGGCAAAACATAACCAGTTCAGGGACCAAAATGGATAGTCAGACAAGCCAAAATGTCAGGAAGCCAGAGATGAGCGTAGTAGAACATCAAGCAGGATCTGGAGCTAGAAGGAATGTCAGCCAAGCAAGTCTTCAACAGGAACACAGGACAGCATCTCTAGAGATGTGACCAAGGCGAAGGTAGAGATCATCTGGACTGGATGGCTTAAATAGGCAGGACTGACGAGCAGGATATCATCAACAGGTGAGTTACTGTGGAGAGATAGGAGCTGGAAATTAGCTGACAGCTGAGGGGCCAGCTTTAAAAAGGAAGGGCTGAGCCCAGCCCTGACAGTACTCCCTCCTCAATGACCCCTCCCCCTCGGGGGACCACCAGGCTTGAAGGGAAAACGTCTATGGAAATCACGGAGGAGGACAGGGGCATGTACGTCTGAGGATGAGACCCAAGACGTTCCTCCAGACCGTACCCTTTCCAATGCACCAGGTACTGTATGCGCTCACGGAACCTACGGCAGTCAACAATGGACTGTACTTCATACTCCTCATGGTTCTCAACCTGTACAGGGTGAGGACGAGGCACCGAGGTGGTAAAGCGGTTGCAGATCAAAGGTTTTAATAAGGAGACATGAAATACATTCGAAATACGCATATTAGAAGGAAGGTCTAATGGGCCACTGGGTTAATTCTGCGAAGAATACGGAAAGGCCCAATAAACTGAGGTGCGAACTTCAGAGAGGGAACATGAAGTCGGAGGTTGCGAGATGACAGCCAGACCCTGTTCCCAACCTGGTAGGAAGGCACAGGCAGACGTCTGCGGTCAGCATGGAGTCTGTACCTATCATTAGCATGTTGCAAAGCCTCCTGGACTTGTGCCCAAGTGGAACAAAGACCACGGAGATGCTCCTCTAACACAGGAATACTCTACGGAACAAATGAGTCAGGCTACATGGAAGATTGGAAACCATAGTTTGCCATAAACGGGACAATCGGGAAGCATAATTCAAGGCACTATTGTGAGCAAACTCCACCCACGATAAGAGGTCTGACCAGTTGTTATGATGGTCAGAAATATAGCAACGTAGGCATTGCTCCAAGGACTGATTGGCTCATTTTGCAGCCCCATTAGACTGTGGGTTATAGGCAGAGGAGAAAGCAAGCTGAATTCCCAACTGTGCACAAAAGGCTTGCCAGAACCGGGACACAAGCTGACTACCCCTGTCTGAGACAATCACTTTGGGTAACCCATGTAAGCAAAATATCTCCTGAGTAAAAATGGAAGCCAGTTCCTTAGAAGTGGGCTGCTTCTTAAGTGGAATACAATGGGACATTTTTCGAGAACCACTCAACGACCATAAGGATAACTGTGTTGCCCTAGGAGTTAGGTAACTCCACAATGAAATCCATAGACCGGTGGGACCAAGGCCTCTCTCCATTGGGTATGGAATGTAGGATGCCCACTGGAAGGTGTTGTGGAGTCTTACTCTGAGCACACACAGAACAGGTAGCTATGAAGGTGGTTACATCAGCACGTAGACTAGGCCACCAGAATTGTTGGAAAATGGCCCAAAAGAGTTGATTATTCCAAGGGCAGCCAGCAGCCTTGGGAGATTGGTAAGTCTGGAGCACAGCAGTATGGAGATTCTCTGGGACAAAGCAGCGGTCACAAGGTTTCTCAGGAGGAGCATGGACCCGAGCAAGAAGAATTTTGTCACCCAAAAGAGAAGTGAGACTGGTGCGTACCGTAGCCAGAATACGATCAGGAGGTATAACAGGAACCGGAACCAACTCCATCTTGGCAGTGGAGGAAAATTGTTGTGACAAAGCGTCAGCCCTTACATTCTTATTCCCACGTAAGAATGAGACAATGTAATTGAAACTAGACAAGAAAAGAGCCCATCGCGTCCTTCTGGGAGAGAAGCGTTTAGCCTCAGACAAGAATGTGAGATTCTTATGGTCAGTAAGAATGAGAACCGGCACAGTGGTACCTTCGAGGAGATGTCTCCATTCTTTCAGGGCTAAAATGATCGCTAACAGCTCTCTGTCACCAATCTCGTAATTGCACTCTGCAGGTGACAATTTCTTGGAAAAGTAGCCACAAGGATGCATAGCGCTATCAGAGGTAGGGTGTTGAGAAAGAAGGGCGCCAACTCCAGTCTCAGAAGCATCAACCTCAAGGATAAAAGGTCACATAGGATCAGGATGTGCTCACACAGGAGCAGAAACAAAGGCAACCTTGAGACTCTCAAAGGCCTTAATGGACTCTGAAGGGCCAACTCTGTGAGTTATGGTCCTTTCTGGTCATATCAGTCAGGGGCTTGACCAGAGACAAGAAGTTACGAATAAACTTCTGATAATAGTTGGCAAAGCCAAGAAAACGCTGCAGAGGACGTAAACCCACGGGTCGGGGCCACTTTAGAACTGCTGAAAGTTTCTCTGGGTCCATCGAAAAACCAGCAGTGGAAATGACATAACCCAGGATTTTAACCTGTTCAGGAAGGAATTCACACTTCTCCCATTTACAATAGAGATTGTTCTCTCTCAGTTTCTGAAGCACACAAAATAAGTCTGTGTGGTGGCTCTCCAGGGACTTGGAAAATATGAGGATATCGTGGGATAAACCACCACAGATAACTGCAACAAATCTCGGAGGACATCGTTAATAAATTCCTGGAAAACTGCCGGGGCGTTATAAAGGCCAAAAGGCATTACGAGGTATTGATAATGGCCTGTTCTGGTATTAAACGCAGTTGCCTTCCTTAATCCTCACGAGATTGTATGCCCCTCTCAAATCAAGCTTTGTGAAAACGTTGCTTCCTTGAGGCAGTCAAATAACTCCGTAATTAATGGAACCGGATAGGCATTCCTAATCATGAAATGATTGAGATCTGTATAATCAATACAAGGTCTCAGTTCACCACTCGTCACATACCTGGTCTGAGTCTGAAGTGACGAGATCAGCCTCTCTTGAATCTCCAGCCCGGGTCCCACTGAGAGTAGAGAAAGAAGAACCAAGGGACAGGAGGAACACGAGTGCCTGCAGATGTAGCCCCGAAAGCTTGCAGCAGAAGATGCGACTCTTGGAAGGCAGAAAGTTGAAGCAGGTCGCAGGAACGTAGTTGTGGACACACGGGAGGCAGTGTAGAGCCAAACAGGAGACAGAAGCAAAGTCACAAGGATAGCCGAGTTCGGTAGCAGGCAGGCAGCAAGGTACCAAGTCATCAGGCAGGAGCAGGGTCAAATAGGAAGCCGGGATCAGGAACCAGTAATCAGAGGTGTAGGAGAGTCCAGAAGCAAGGTCAGCAACTGATATCAGGCAGGTAACAGCAGGATACAACAGGATACGGGTACAGGAACAGCTGAAGATTAGTCAGCATCCGTTACAGGTCAGTGCGCCCCTTAAATAGGCCGTCTGGTGCCAAAGGGAAGCATGGACACGCTCCTACAGACGTGCACACTCCTTTGCGCGCGCGCATTGGCGCATCTGCGATCTGCAAAGTTTCTTATGCGTGCTTACATGCACCCAGAGCACAACGATAGTTCTCTTTTCTCTTACACCACTCTTCTTCTTCAAAAAGAAGAAACCAGCACCAGCAGGAGAGGAGGATTTGCGGATGAAACCTCGAGAAAGTGCATCTGCAACATACTCCTCCATGGCCTTATCCTCCAAGACCGACAAAGGGTTAACCCGGCCACGACCCGGTTGAAGGTCAATTGCGCAATCATATGACCGGTATGGAGGCAAACTACCGCAGGGAGAAGAGTGAAGAGGTGTACAGGACCTTGGCTACCTTCTGGAAGCATGTCTTTCTGCATTGTGGTGACTGGGAGAGAACCTCAGCACTGAGCCAATTAAAAGAGGGGTTGTGCTTCTGTAACCAAGGATAACCAAGAATAACCAATAACCAGCGGAAACTTAGGTGAGGAAATAACTTGGAATTGGATTATCTCATGGTGAAGAGCCCGAACGGCCATGGACAACAGAACAGTCTGATGAGTCACATGGGCAGGCTGTAGAGGTCTTCCATCAAGAGCCTCAGTGGCAAGTGGAGTCTCATACAACTGCAGCAGAATCGAGTGCTTCGATACAAAGGCAGCATCAATGAACAGGCCTGTAGCCCCAGAGTCGATTAGAGCCTGTATCTCGACAGACGACTCAGCCCAAGAAAGGGTAACTGAAACCAGGGGCTTATCCTTCTGGATAACTGGGGATGAAACAACGCCACCTAAGGTCTGTCCGTGACAGGACCTCAAGGTTCGGGCGTTCCCTGGACGGGTAGGACAAGACTTCAAAAAGTGACCTGCCTGGCCACAATAAAGGCATAATCTCTCCCTCCTCCTAAGGGTTCTCTCATCCGCAGAGATGCGTGAAGCCCAAGTGCATGGGTTCATCTTCACAGATCAACTCAGTACCAGGAGGCATGGGAGGTGAGGGAGGCAAGGGTGGTACTGCAAAGTTCAGAGACAAATGTACAGGAGGCTTCCGCAGTGCTCCTTAAAAGGGAGTCTTTTTCTGAGTCTGGAGTTAATGAGAATGGCAAATGTGATCAATCTCTCCAGCTCAGTGGGTATATCTCAGGCTGCTATCTCATTCTTGATGGTATCCGAGAGACCATGAGAAAAAGCAGCCACGAGGGTCTCATTGTTCCAAGCAACCTCTGCTGCCAGATTACAGAATTCAATGGTGTAATCGGCAACAGTTCTCATACTCTGATGGACATGAGGCACTCGGCAGCAGAAGCGGAGCTTACAGCAACGTCAAATACCCTTTTAAAAGAAGTCACAAACTCAGGGTAACCCAAGACAACAGGTTTTTGTGTCTCCCATAGAGGATTTGCCCAGGCCAAGGCTCTCTCAGAAAGCAAAGATATTATGAAACCTACTTTGCTTCTGTCCCTGGGAAATGCCTGGGGCAGCATCTCAAAGTATATCTCAACCTGGTTTAGAAACCCTCTGCATTGGACCAAATCGCCCCCTAATCGCTGGGGAAGCAGAGCAGAACCAGACATACATCTTATAGGGGTAATACTCAAGGCGGGTGCCTGCACAGAGAATGGAGCTGCAGCAGGGACGGCATGCAACACAGGTTGTACCGGAGCAGCCACAGTGGGAGATTCCAGGTGAGCCATGTGTCTCAGGAGCGTTTGTAATGCCATGGCAAACTGATCCATGCGGTGATCCTGCTCATCCAACCTGGAAAAAATATTACCAACAAGTGGATTGACTGCATCTTCTGAATTCATGGCCTTCGCCTACTGTCAGGAACCATGAATCAGACTGAGACAGAAGTACAGTTAAATCACACTTGTTTAACAATAATAATTAAAAAAAAGGTAAACAGAGTAAACGTGAGTCAGAGATGAGCATAGTAGAACAGCAAACAGGATCTGGAGCCAGAAGGAATGTCAGCTAAGCAAGTCTTTAACAGGAACACAGGAGAGCATCTCTAGAGATGTGACCAAGGTGAAGACAGAGATCATCTCGACTAGACAGCTTAAGTAAGCAGGACTGATGAGCAGGATATCATCAACAGGTGAGACAGCTGAGCGGCCAGCTTTGAGAAGGAAGGGCTGAGCCCAGCCCTGAAAGCATATTAATATTTCATCTAGGTATACTACTATATAGGTGTCTAGAATATCCCGCATAACATCATTGACAAACTGCTGGAATGTGGAAGGAGCATTGCATAATCCAAATGGCATTACTAAATATTCATAAGGTCCATAACGAGAACGGAAGGCAGTTTTCCCATTCATCTCCAGTTCTAATCCTCACTAAGTTATAAGCTCCTCGTAGATCAATCTTGCTGTAAAAGTTAGCAGAACGCAATCTTTCCATTAATTCAGGAATTAAAGGCAGTGGATATTTATTTTTAATGGTAATAGCATTCAGTGCTCGATAATCCACACATGGATGGAGGCCTCCATCTCTTTTCCTTACAAAAAAAATCCAAGCGCCAGCAGGGGAGGTAGATGGCCTTATGAAGTCCTTCTTTAAATTTTCATCAATGTATTCTTTTAAAACTTGTAATTCAGGCTCTGCAAGAGGATATGTCCTGCTATAAGGTTTTGGAACCCCTGGTAACAATTCAAAAGGACAATCATAATTTCGGCGAGGAGGGACAGTATCAGCCCCTTTCTTCTCAAAAACATCAACCAAATAGTGTACAGGAATCTTTGACATATTGTTGTCGTTAGTGGTATGCTCCAAGGTCAAATTCATAGCTTGAGGTATTAGATAACTAGATAGACAGTGCATAGAAGAAAACTTTAATACACCAGTTTGCCAGTCTACTGCAGGGTTGTGTCTCCATAACCATCTTATTCCTAATACCAGCGGAAAAATGGGAGAACAGACGAGGTTAAAATAGAGTGTATCTCTATGGCATGATCCCATGGTCATTTCTAGGGAAATGGTTTCTGTGGTAATAGGACCAGATTTTAAAGGAGTTTGTGTAGGTACCCCTTTATTGGTTTGGCTTGCATTAAGGTTCACAGGCTATTTCACTGTAAAGAGAGAGAGCTAATCAAATAAGGGGACATGGTATGGAGCAATTGTTGTGAGATGGAGGATATATTAGATTGCTTACCTCCCCCAGAACTTGGCTTAGCTCTACATTCCTTCACTCGATGTCCTGGCTTTCCACAATATAAGCATAGTCCTATAGATCTACGACGAGAGCTCTCTATATCAGAGAAAGGTCCTCGAGCTGTTACAATCTGCATTGGTTCATCTGTGGAAGCTTCAGAGGATATGTCAGGATTGCAAGGGGCAGAGAAGAAATTGCGCCTCTGAGAAATAGTATAATTATTGACCCATTCTTGTCTTCTCTCCCGTAATCTGCGATCGATCTGTATACACAAGGAGACAGTGCTTGCAAGTGTGGATGGAACACCGACTCTGGCCAACTCATCCTTCAGGGTTTCAGAAAGTCCTAAGCAAAACTGATCTAGTAGAGTGGGTTCATTCCAGTTAGATGCTACTGCCAGATGACAAAATTCAGTCATATATTCCTCAACATTTCTTCTTCCTTGATTGAGGGCTCGGAATGAGGCTGCGGCAGAGGATACTTTATGGGGATCTTAATATAATGCATCCATAGCTTTTATGAAGGCACCCCAAGAATTCAATATATGGCTATGTATGTTTAATAAATGATACCCAGGTCTGAGGTTCCCCAGTCAAAAAAGAGATCACAGTCCGTATCCTGACAAAATCTGTTACGGGTTTGTAGAGGTACTGGTTTGTAGAGAAAAGAGAATCTGGCATGAGGTAATAAATGATCTCCACTGAATTTATCAGGTAATGCAACTTTGGGTTCAGGAGCAGTAGCACCTCTTTCTGGATACGTCACAGGTGCTTCAGGCACAGGAGCAGGTGTAAGTGTATTAACCATACTGTTCAATCTTGCTTGATTGGCTCGTAAGTTGGTTTGATTAGTTTGTAGGTCTTGCACAGACACTGCCAGCATGCTTATCTGTTGAGTCAATGTTGCTAATGCTTCAGCCAACCCCGCAAACTCCATACTGGCTCAGTGGTTTTGTCAGTGTTTGGGTATGGGGAGCCCAATCGCAGGGGTACACACCTTGGATAAGGATACTCAGGAGGTGAATCCAGCACAGTTTCCAAAAACGTGATACAGAAGGGAAAGTTCAATAATCTAAGTCACATGGGGGTGCCACAGGACACAGGCCACCAACAAGAGTGCCAAGGACTGACATGCTGCGAGTGTATGACCAGCCTTAAGCTATAGCTGGCAACACTGATAATTGTATTCTTCCGACTGGGAGGCTTCCCACCGGCAGAATACAATAGCTCAGCAGGAGTGATTCCCCCATCCACATTGAATTTGTGGATAGGGGATTCTGCTTGGTTTTCTTTCAATGTATGTGTGTGTGTGAATCAATCTGCGCTCACCCAATCACTCATATAAAATACCTAAATAAAAAAGTGAAAAAAATATATAACCAAACACTTGTAGGCATAAATAAATGCTGCTATCTCCTAACAAAATTAAATAATTAATTTTAACATAGATTTTTGATGCGCTAATTATATAAACACAATGTGAAGTATTGTGTACCATAAATAAATATGTACAATAAATGAATCTGTACAATACGTGAATCCAAATAGATGAATCACTAAAACATTGTTAACTGAGACTATATAAACATCCCAAGTGAATTCTAAAGGGATTGTGAAAAAGTGTTCACAAAAAATATTTTTGTAAATGTATCAAAAATGTATCAAAAAATCATCCAACTGCAAATAAAGTAACAAAGTAACAAAATGAAAAAAGTAGCAACAATATATAAAAAATAGTGATTTACACTCAGCAAAACTTGATTGGATATTTCAAATTTGAGGGGAGATATGCATAAAAAGAGCCAGATGGCCTTTTACCAAATCTGATGGACCCCAAGTTATAGGGTCAAGATCGCCTTATATCAGCCACACACTATGATGAATTCCAGCCGATCCACTCCAAACAGTCGCTCATCAGTTCTCCCACAATATAGGCAGTCCCCGAGCTACGAACGGGCTAGGGACTGTAGGTTTGTTCTTAAGTTGAATATGTTCTGAAGTCGGAACAGCATGGCAGAACGGCAGATATGTCGTTTTCCGATGTTCCATCGAATGTGCCCACCATCGAAAAGGGTCCATCGAATGTGCCCGCCATCGAAAAAGGGTCCGCCAAATGTGACCGCCATCGAAAAGGTTCAGTCGAATGTGCCTGCCGTCGAAAAGATTCCGTCGAATTTGCCCACCGTCGAAAAGGTTCAGTCGAATGTGCCCGCCGTCCTGTTCGTAAGTAGGAGTCGTTTGCAAGTCGGATGTTCGTAACTCGGGGACTTCCTGTAGAGACGCTAAGAGAGGATTATAATTCAGCATGCTCTGGCACCATCAGCAATCAGCTGTGATGTTTCCACCTGTACTCCTTAATAGGAATGACGGCTCTCTTCCTTAGTCCTCAACCAATACCTAGTATTTGTGTTTTTAAAGGTTTGGTTCTGCAAGATTTACAGAAGATGTCATTTAAAAATCATAAAAAAACAACAGACTATAGTGAATGATGGTATAAAGTCTTTGTGTGAAGCCCAGCTGATAAGGGTGGGGGAACTGTTCTATTGAGGAAACAGGATTAATTAGAAGAAATGAAAAACCTTTTGTCGGATGAAAATGCATACAAAGTTTTATCAAGAGACCCAACCAATCAGTATAAATGATTATTAAACAATTTAATACAGGAAGGATTCAGGGAAGGGCTCTTAATTAAAAAAGAGCCCTCTAGCCCCGAGAATACCCATTATTTACTACTTGCCAAAAGTGCATAAAAATCTTCAAAAACCTCCAGGATGACCTATAGTAAGCGGGATCGATTTGATAACTTATTGTATAGGAAAGTTTGTTGATTTCTTTCTGCAACCTTTGGTGAATAATACCAGGGCATTCCTGAAGGATTCCAGGCAGATTATCAACGAGATCTCTTCAATCAAAATAGAGGAGGAGGTCCTGCTTGTTACAGCGGACGTCTCATCTCTATATACGATCATCCCGCATGAAATAGGATACATGGCAGCTAGATTCTTTCTAAATATAGATAAAACTATTAAAAAATCAATGAAAGAATTTATTTTGAAGCTTTTAGAATTTGCCATGGAACATAATTATTTTTATTTTGGTGGTGAATTCTATTTGCAATCCACTTTCGTAGCAAGGGGGGCAAAATTTGTGCCGAGCTTAGCTAATTTATTTATGGCCCTATGAGAAAATGATTTTTTATTTTCTCGGGGGAGACTCACACCTCCTTTTTTGGAGATGCTATATTGATGATACCTGCTTTTTATGGGGGGGGCGACGTTGAGTCATTACATAAATTCATGGGGCATTTGAACTCAAATCAGTGGGGTGTCACATTTACATATCAGTTCAGTTCCTCCTCAATTCCTTTCTTGGACTTGGTTATTTACAGAGAACAGAATTCTCTGTAGACTAAGACCTCAAGAGGACTAAGTCCACGCCCCACACTATATAAAGCCGCTTACACATAGGCCGTGTGTAGTGTTGTTGGTGTGGACAGAGAGATAGCTTGAGTTAGATTAAGCAGGCAGATTATTCAGTTAGTGGCAGTGTATTTGATAGATATATATACAGTCAGTCTAGTATATATAAATATATATACAGTCTAGTATATACTTAAGTATACTATGTCCTTAGTCTGCTTGTCTTCAGCAAACTGTTTGCGGGCTTTCTTGTGCATCATCTTTAGAAGAGGCTTCCTTCTTTGCCATGCAGACCAATTTGATGCAGTGTGCGGCGTATGGTCTGACCACTGACAGGCTGACCTCCCACCACTTCAACCTCTGCAGCAATGCTGGCAGTACTCATACATCTATTTCCCAAAGACAACCTCTGGATATGACACTGAGCATGTGCACTCAACTTCTTTGGTCGACCATGGTGAGGCTTGTTCTGAGTGGAACTTGTCCTGTTAAACTACTGTATGGTCTTGGCCACCGTGCTGCAACTCGGTTTCAGGGTCTTGGCAATCTTCTTATAGCCTAGGCCATCTTTATGTAGAGCAACAATTCTTTTTTTCAGATCCTCAGAGAGTTCTTTGCCATGAGGTGCCATGTTGAACTTCCAGTGACCAGTATGATAGAGTGAGAGAGCGATAAGACCAAATTTAACACACCTGCTCCCCATTCACACCTGAGACCTTGTAATACTAATGAGTCACCTGACACTAGGGAGGGAAAATTGCTAATTGGGCCCAATTTGTACTCGCTTTTGTTGCCAGCGGTTTAGACATTAATGGCTGTGTGTTGAATTATTTTGAGGGGACAGCAAATTTACACTGTTATACAAGCTGTACACTCACTACTTTACATTGTAGCAAAGTGTCATTTCTTCAGTGTTGTCACATGAAAAGATATAATAAGATATTTACAAAAAATGTGAGGGGTGTACTCATTTTGGTGAGATACTGTATTACCGCTTACTCATGGTCCAGCAGGCATGGGCAGGGACGTTACCTTTCCTTCACGGCACACTGGGTAACTCTGCTGGCAGCTGGGAAGGATGTAGGACATGGTTCAGTGTTGTTGGAGCTTGTTCCACCACCACGCCTCCAAAATGCTAGTGGTGATTCTGACACAGCTCTCTCCTCCACCCCCTCCTCTTCTTCTTCCTCTATGGCCTCATCTGCAGATTTTTCCTCTGAACCAGCTGTGCTCTGTAAGCATTCAAGGGGCTACGCAAGCAGTCAGGCTAAAAGATACCATGCGGTGCTTGAGTTGGTTTGCCTAGTGGACAGGAGCCACACTGGGGCAGAGAGTCTGTCAGCTCTGCAGGGGCAGGCTCAGAGATGGTTGACCCCATGCCAGCTTCAGCCAGGAATGGTTGTATGCGACAATGGCACCAACCTTCTCTCCACCCTCCGACAGGTACACTTGACCCATGTTTGGCACACATCCTGAATTTGGTGGTGCAGCGGTTCTTGACCAGGTACCCAGGCTTACAAGATCTTCTGAGGCAGGCCAGAAAAGTCTGTGGTCATTTCCACCGGTCATACAATGCCAGTGATCGGCTGGCTGACATTCAAAGGGAATGCAACCTGCCCACCAACTGCCTCATTTGTGACATGCCCACCAGATGGAACTCAACGTTGGCAATGCTGCAGTGGCTGCACACACAGCAGAGGGCTATCAATGAGTACCTGTGCAAGTATGGCACCAGGACAGGGTCAGGGGAGCTTGGCTTCTTTTCGTCACGCCGAACACTACTGATCAAGGATGCATGCACTGTCCTGTCACCAGGAGGCTGCGAGGATGGTGAGCAGCAACAATGCATGCATCAGTGACACTGTACATCTAGTCTTCCTGCTGGAGAACACACTTCATGGAATCATGGACAGGGCACTTGAGGCAGAACAGCGGGAGGACTTCCTTTCCTCTCAAGGCCCCCTTTATCCAGATAGCATTCCTGCGGGCCCGCCAAACACACAGGAAGAAGAAGAAGAGGAGGAGGATTGTGTCAGCATGGATGTAGAGGATAACCCTCAGCAGCAGTCTTCAAGTTATGGTTTTCAGTTTCAGAAACCCAAGGGTTGTACGTGGATGGGAGGAGGTAGTTATGGATCATGTGATCCTTAGTGACCCAGAGGACTCAGAATCGAATGCCTCTGCAAACTTACGCTGCATGGCCTCCCTGATTCTGTAAAGCCTGCGAAAGGACCCTAAGATTCGTGGTGTCAAGGAGATGGATCATTACTGGCTGGCAACCCTTCTTGACCCACGTTACAAGGGTAAAGTTGCAGAACTCATCCTGCCTTCGCAGAGGGAGCAGAGGATGAAACATCTTCAGGAGGCCTTGAAGAAAAGTTTGTGTAACACATTTCCAGACCCTGGGAGGTTACCATTTCCTGGTGCTGGAAACGTGTTGCTGAGGCTTTGTTCAGTCAGAGGAAGAACGGTGGAGAAGGTGGCCGGCTGACCGATGCCTTTAAACAATTTTTCAGTCCTCAGCGCCAAGGTCTAATTGGTTCAAGCAGCCATCGCCAGCATCTGCATTATATGGTGCAGGAATATCTAGGGGCAAGAACAGACTTGGAGACCTTTCCAACAGAGCATCCACTGGGTTACTGGGTCTTGAGGATGGACCACTGACCAGAACTTGCTCATTATGCAAACGAGCTACTGGCCTGTCCTGCCTCCAGTGTGCTTTCTGAATGCGCATTCAGTGCTGCTGGATGGTTTGTAATGGATCAAAGAGTGCGCCTGTCCACAGACTCCATTGATAGGCTCACATTCATAAAAATTAATCAATCTTGGATCAGCAGCTATCAAGCACCTGATGCTGATGTAACTGATCGAAATTGCTATGGATCTGGGATCCCTTGAAGACTGCCTATGACCTGAAGGGCCTGGTATGGATTTTGGGGGGGACATCCGCGCAATTTATTTTTGGTATTTTTTGCAATTTTTATCTATATTGTTGGGATCTGACAATACATTATAGCCGTGAGCAGTTTAAATTACATTTTTTCCTTTAGAAATATAATTCTGCTTTGGTACTGTTATAAATATGTCAAATATGCGCTACTTTACAGGCAGACTAAGGAGAACCCCCAGGCACGATATTTAAAGGAATATTTCATTTTTATTGTTTCACTTTAAGGATTACCAAAATCACTGCTCCCGAAAAACAGCCATTTTTAATACTTTTTTTGCATTGATACATGTCCCCTGGGGCAGGACCCGGGTCATTTTTATGGCAATAACATGCACATAAGTCTTTAAAATGAGCACTTTTGATTTTTCATGTTGATGTCCCATAGACGTTAACGGTGTTAGCACAAATTATTTGCCTGTTCGGGGGGATGTTCTGCTCATTCCTACCGCTTATACTCTGCTACCCACACAAGGTCTTCCTAGCTGGTATGCTGTCTGTTTGGAGGTCCACTCGGGACCTAATTATAATAGATGAAGATTTTTGTTTTATCTATATTGCAGGTTGTCACACCTTTCTGTAAACAATTATGTATGTTCGAATGGCTCTTCTTCACTGTTGCTTCTGAAGTCCTTTCTTTTTCCTAGAATTCCTTTTCACTGATGTGCTAGAGTTTGTTTTCCCAAGCTTCATATTTTCATTATTAATATTACTTAGAATAATACATTGGAGTGATTCACATGATTTACTTGTTCTTCAAGCTCTACAAGCATTACAGGAGGTCAATATTTATTTCATGATAAACTGGAAACTCCAGATAGGTGTGATATGATAGACTCACAAGCTTCTGATGTGGTTTCTCAGACCCCAAGGATTAGGATTGAAATGAAAAATTATTGGATTTTAATTTTGTTAATGAAAGATTTGTCCAGCCCTGGATACATTTCAGAGACATGTAGGGAAAGAATTGTCCAGTTTAGCATGGAATAGGTTTTTCTAGTAGGAAAAAGATAATGTCCAGAAATAATAGGAAAGAATTGGAAGGCCTAAAAAAATAGTCCAAATAATACTATAAGGATGACAAATTAGAGAGGAGCAGTTGTAGTATTGGATACAGATAAATAATACAATCAGGCTAAGACACTATGGGGGTCATTTACTATAGAGCTGCGGCGCTAATTAGCGCTAATTGCCGTGAATTAGTGCTAATTAGCGGTAACTAGCGCTGATTAGCGCTAAAATGATATTCACTATAGTGCTGGTGAGAAGATACTCCCAAAATCGAATTTACTATAGTTCCCCGAAACCAAATAGCGCCTAAACCCTTGCTCTGCTAAAACCTGGAGAATTGCACATGGAAATAATGTTTAGAGCATGATATAATTGCCTAAATGGTACTGAAATATGCGGTATATTATTTAAAGATAATCTGCTTTTAAACTGTGTGAAAAAGTGATTTCTACATTGAAATATCTATAAAAGGCTGAGAAGTGAAAAATTCCCCGTTTTGGGCAACTAGGTGCCAACACAACTGAGCATGCTCAGACCTGAAAATAACTCTCATTTTAACTCAAGTGTCTTTTTTAGCCGGCGCTATAGTAAATACCAAAATGAGAGCTAATTAGAGAGCACTTTTTGAAGTGAAAATCTGCTCTATTTTAGTCCAAATCAAGTTTCAGCCATTGATTCTAATGGAACAATTCTAACTTTCACAAAAAAAAACTTTTAATGTTGAGATGAAATGTATCTTTCTGTGAAATAAATTTTCCTTTGCAACATTGTTGCTTCTACATAAAATATTTTGTTTTTAAGAATACTAGAATGTGGAATGTTTTGGTGGTTTGGTAAAATATATTTTTCTCTGTCACTTTCACTTGTTGCTCTCCATCTCACAACCATCTTTACCCAAACTCACACAGGTGTCTTTATAATCCACAAACAATACCATTGCTGATGCAAATTTAAAATGAATCACAATTTTTTGTGCTTTTTATTATTTCCAAATATTCATAATTTGAGCCCAAAAATTGTGATATGTGTACCAACATCAGAAAGCAAAATGTAATTCCCAAAAATTTGAGGGTAATATTCTACTCTCACCCACAAAAAAACACCAAATATCACAGAATAAATCAAGAAGAATAACTCTTGCGTAATGTAATTCCATCATCTGTATGTCCAAAGAAATGCAGTATTTATGTGTTTTTATGTGTACTTATGTGTAGGAAATTCTCACATGTTGGAACTCCGTGGCTTAGAGGTTAGAACTTCTGCTTAGTATCCCTGAGGGTCTGGGTTCAAATCCTGACCATGTTGCTTTATGTAGAGTAGTTGTCTTGTCTCCCAGGTCCTATAACTATGTCTAAATGTAGTATTTATGTGTAGGAGGGTTCCACCACCATTGTAAGTCTTTTCTAGATACACTATTTAGCCAAAAGTATTGGGACGCCTGCCTTTACACACACATGAACTTTAATGGCACCCCAGTCTTTATCCATAGGGTTAAAATTTGATTTGGCCCACCCTTTGCAGCTAGAACAGCTTCTGGGAAGGCTGTCCATAAGGTTTAGTGTGCCTATGGGAATGTTTGATCATTCTTCCAGAAGTGCATTTGTGAGACCAGGCACTGATGTTGGATGAGAAGGTCTGGCTCGCAGTCTCTACTCTAATTCAGCCAAAGGATGTTCTATCGGGTTGAGGCCAGGACTCTGTGCATGCCAGTCAAGTTTCTCCACCCCAAACTTGCTCATCCATGTCTTTATGGACCTTGCTTTGTGTACTGGTACGCAATCATGTTGGAACAGGAAGGGGCTTTCCCCAAACTGTTCCCACAAAGTTGGGAGCATGAAATTGTCCAAAATGTCTTGGTATGCTGACACCTTAAGAGTTCCCTTAATTGGAACTAAGAGGCCAAGCCCAACCCTTGAAAAACAACCCCACATCATAATCCCCCCTCCACCAAATCATTTGGACCAGTGCACAAAGCAAGGTCCATAAAGACATGGATGAGTGATTTTGGGGTGGAGGAACTTGACTGGCCCTGACAGAGTCCTGACCTCAACACAACAATACACCTTGGGGATGAATTAGAGAGGAGACTGTAGGTCAGGCCTTCTCATCCAACATCAGTGCCTGACCTCACAAATGCACTTGGAAGTATGGACAAACATTCCCATAGACACAACCCTAAACCTTGTGGACAGCCTTCCCAGAAGAGCTGAAGCTGTTATAGCTGCAAAGGGTGGGCCAAATGAGTTTTGAACCCAATACTAATACTGGGATGCCATTACAGTTCATGTGCGTTTAAAGGCAGGCGTCCCAATACTTAGGCCAATATATTGCATATTGCTTGTGACACTGAGCATGGCTATGGACTTAGGGCTGGTTCACACCACAGTGATGCAGAGAACATGTGTGGCTAAGTGGGTAGCAGTTCTGTCTAGCAGCACTTGGGATGTTGGTTCAATTCCCCAACATGCTAATCCTTGTGTTGAAGTTTATATGTTCTCCCAGTGTGGGTTTCTCACCACAATCCAAAGACATGCTGGCATTTTATTTGTCTCCTGTCAAAATAGGTTCTAATGTAAGAAAGTTAATTTTCATCAAATGCCCAACTAGGATGATTTGATGAAATTCTTGTGCATTTTTGCAATCAAAAGTGGGTTTATGTGGCCATGCTGTCAATGTTGTGTGTGTATTGTTCCTGTCTGATAATGCAAACATTGTTTGGAAGCATCTGCTGACCTACTCTTTTTGATCTCGTTGTTTAATCGTGTACACTGAAATGCAGCTTCCAGCAGAACATGGTCACCAATGTATGTATGTGTGGATTGTGGGCTGGTGGTGGGTGTTTTAAATAAGTCTTTTTTGTAATATTATGTTGGAATGCTTTGTAAGAATCACTGTTAAGTATGTTTCTATAATCTTGCACATAGAAATGTGATGTGTTGCCCATTATACACTGAAATTAAAGCTGTGTCCACTCTAATGCCCCGTACACACGGTCGGACATTGATCGGACATTCTGACAACAAAATCCATGGATTTTTTCAGATGGATGTTGGCTCAAACTTGTTTTGCATACACACGGTTGCACAAAGTTGTCGGAATTTCCGATCGCCAAGAACGCGGTGACGTACACCACATACGACGAGACTACAAAAGGGCAGGTCCGATCCAAGCGCGGCACCCTTTGGGCTCCTTTTGCTAATCTCGTGTTAGTAAAAGTTTGGTGAGAGACAATTCGCGCTTTTTCAGACTCGTGGTTTTCGGATCGTTTTCTGCTGTTCAGTGTTTGCTTATGGGTTTGTATCTGCTCTTCAGTGCGTGCAGTCAGTTTGTATTGGAGTTTTCTGTGCGATCTTGTCCGTTCATTGCTGTTTTTCAGGTCGCTCTTCACAGGCCTTGCTGTTCTTCAGTGCGTTCTGTTACTTCGTTCTGAGCAGCCGACCGTTTTCTAGCCATGTTGCGTATACGTACTCCTTGTAGAGTTCGTGCTGTGCGGGGGCTTGGTGTTGGGGTCCTTACCTTGACACAAGTCCAGTCCATGAACAGGGTGGGGAGGAGTTCATGGACCAAGAATTGGTTGCTTCAGCGTGACCAGTTCTGTCACATGCCTTTGCTCCGTGAGATCCGTGAGAATAATCCTGATGATTTCAGGAACTTTCTCTGGAAGACGGACCCCGTATTTCACCGTTTGTTGGCTTTGCTGACCCCCTATATTACCAGGCAGGATACCTGCATGAGGCAAGCCATCACTCCGGAGCAGAGGCTCGTCGCCACCCTGCGGTACTTGGCGACGGGGAGAAGCCTGCAGGATTTGAAGTTCTCAACAGGCATCTCCCCCCAGGCTCTGGGCATCATTATCCTGGAGACCTGTTCTGCCATCATCCAGGTCCTGCAGAAGGAGTATATTAAGGTAAGATTTTTATCATCACATTTTATTGTATATAATGTTTGATAATATATTGTATTTCTTTCCTCATTCCTAATTACCATGATTGGAATGTCCCCTTTGTCCTCATTCATGCTGGATTTTTATGTAATTATTTTTTTTGTCCTTCATACATATTTGCCTTCACTTACCTCCCCAGCATGGTCTCCTGGCCCTATATTCACCTCATGTAGTCACTTAACAATGTAAATTATCAGCTCCATAGTAGTGCTTTACCCCAAACACCCCCTAAAATGTTTTAAAATGTGATTTGTACTTAAAATTCAGGCAGAGTGCCAGAGGCTTTTTTGGGGGGGTCCCCAAATCAGTTGGAACCCTCCCTCCCCCCAACTGCTAAGTCAGCTGATACCAATTCTCTATCTATCCTCAATCATCTATCTGCTTACTTTGCCAAACCCATACACACTATACCCATCTCTTTTGTGGTCAGATGTATGGATGAATTCCCCAAAGCATGTAGTGCAAGGGCCTGCCTGTATACTTTCAAATGGTAATGTTTAAAGTTTTGGTATACTATTATTATCTTGATCGGTAATAGCAGAATGTCCAAATGTGCTCAAATGTGTACAATGTGTATTTATATCTTTGTATTCTGACACTTCTTACCTGTCCAGTGGGCTGTCAATAGTGTAAGTAAGGAGGGGCTGGCCAAAGTAACACACATTATTTAGGCCTTCATCTCTCAATGAAGTGGAGAGAGTTACTTGTCCAAGAGCTCCCCCCCATAATGTAAAAATGATTAATTTTTTTTCTTGTTTGACTCCACAGTTTCCTTCCAACCCACAGGAATGGCAGAATGTGACCTCCCACTTTGCCCAGTGGTGGGACTTTCCTAACTGTGGAGGGGCAATTGATGGGAAACACGTCCACATTGTCCCACCACCCAACTCGGGGTCATACTATTTCAACTATAAGGGGTTCAATAGTATTGTGATGTTGGCAGTGGTGTCGGTTACTTATGAGTTCCTGTATGTGGACGTGGGGAAGAATGGCCGGATGTCCGATGGTGGAGTCTTTGCCCAGACGGAGTTCTACAGGCATCTCCAGAATGGCAGCTTGGACTTGCCACTTCCAGAAGACAATGCGGAAGGACTCCCATTCGTCTTCGTTGCGGATGAAGCTTTTGCGCTAGGGGGACCATCTTATGCGGCCATTCCCGATGAGGACCCTCACCCAGGACCAGAGGGTTTTTAATTACCGGCTGGCCAGAGCCAGAAGAGTGGTGGAGAACACGTTTGGAATCATGGCCAGCCGGTTCCGCCTATTTCTTATACCCATACACATGGCGGAGTACAAACTGAATCATATCATCCTGGCGTGCTGTGTTCTACACAACTTTTTATGGCAACATTCTGCCAACTATGCTGGCTCAGTTGGGCCTGAGGCCGGAATTCCGAATGAACCAACCCTGACAGCGCTTGAAAGTGTCCGTCCTGGCTTGCCCCCCCTGAGTGCTCGTGAGATCTGTCTAAGATACCTTGAATACTTTGCGGGTGGGGGGGCATCAATATGCCAGACAACGTCTGAAACCTTTTTCAAATAAAAAAAAATAATTTTAACTACTAAAATCTTTGGTGACATTTACTGCTTGTGGTTCTTTTAGCTGACCCTGACAGAAATGTGGTGAGTCCTGAAAATGGCGTGATTGTGTAACATTACAAAGCACTGTTGGGTGTTATTTACTAAAGGCAAAGACACTTTGCACTACAAGTGCAGTTGAAACTGCACTTGTAGTGCAAAGTGGATTTTACCTTAGGAAATAACACCCATTGCCACAGAAAACACCAATTAGAGCACAACAAATGTTTTGGAGCGTTGAAACAAAAATCCACACATTCTTGATTATCAATCTTTTTAATCCCAGAACAATCACATGTGCATTTGTAAAAGGTTTTTAAAACAAACCAACGTGTTTGTTGTATAACAATTTTTGGGTTTCACATTAGAAAAAGTAGAAATGTCCATTTAAGATAAAACAGGCATGTTTAAAACCAACAAGAAAGACACAAATCTTGAACTTACAAAGTTCACATTTTGTAGAACTTGAAGGCAATATCAGACATGAGTATTTACAAGCTGTGTTTGATATTGCGTTCAGATGGGGTGAAGTCACCCCAGGAAAAGCCAAATTTTGAAGATACACAAATTGTTGAATGTCAACATGTGCTAGCTGCCATCACGGGGGATCAAGGGACGTGTTTTGTGGGTGCAACCCCTTCCTCACAGCTACTTTATTATTGAGGAAGGGGTTGCACCCCCAGAACACCTACATTGATCTCCCGTGATGGCAGATAGCACATGTTGACACACTGTGTGTATCTTCAAAATTTGGCTTTCAGAGGTGAAATGATCTGGATCCACAACATCACGATCACCTAAAAATATAGAAACAAAAACACACCATGTATTATAAATCTGCCGGCATCAATCTCTTACCTGAGCCTGTGGTCACAGACACTCACCTGTTGTGGTGACAATTTCCACCATGTCTCCTTCCTCCTCCTCCTCCTCCTCCTCCTCCTGTTGTGTTTGTGGGATTTCCACTTCTTCCAGAGGTGTGGGGTCTGTGGTCTCCTCGGATGAGGGGTGTCCTCCGAGTCTTTTATCCCCTATGTAAAAACAAATAGGTCTACTTAGCACACAGATATTTGATGGCAGAACTATAAATATGAAACATTGCTTGGAAGTGGGGTACAATTGTCTGTTTTGGCAGAGTTCCAAGATGTTGAAATTTTTTTGTCCTTTGTCAAGCTTGAATACTTACCTGTTTAGTACAAGCTTCACAGATGTGGTCACCCCTATAGTATACACTGGAGCACCTGTGTGGGACCCCCTAATAAAAAGGGTGTTCTGGGGTCCCACACTAGTGCTCCTGTGTCCAGATGTGTAAACAGCTACTGAGTGTCCTCTCCTTACACAGAATCTAGTTTGCATTTCATTCTAGTTACAAACCCATCTACACAACCAAATTATTTTCTGACAAGTAGGCCATAAAAAATGTTTTCAAATGCATATGGCCAAAACAAGGCCGAACGATGTTTCATACGAACGAATAATGTGCCCATGAACATGAAAGTTGACATTTTAAACTGTACAACAGTAAAGAAAAGCACATGCAGCAGCACGAACGTAATAAACATAAAGAATAGGAACACAGCACAACTACTTACTTTTTTGCAGCACTCTCCTGATCCTTCTGTACTGCTTGTGCTCCCTTAATTTCAGGTCCGACCACCGCTTCCTGAGCTGATCTTTGGATCGCCGTACCCCGAAATTCCAGTGCAGACTCTTGACCACTTTCACCATGATCTTGGCCTTTCTGACATTGGGGTTAGGGTAAGGTCCATACTTCCCATCATAGTCGGCCCTCTTCATAATGTCGACCATCTCCAACATCTCCCCAAAGGACATATTTGATGCCTTAAATCGTCTCCTTCTGGATCGGGATGTTTCTGGCTCCGGGCTTTCCTCCTCCTCCTCCTCCTCCTCGTTGGTGTAATTATCTGACACCTAATCCTCCTCCTGCCACATCTCCAACAGTAGAGCCACAGCTGGGAAGGAAGCGTGGAAGGAAGAGCAAAGAGTGATGACCCTGGGTTCAGCCTGGTCTGGCAAAATATGCAGCCTCTTGTAGTACCACAGCCTGGGGACACAGATGTCATCTGCTGCTTTCAAGATCTCTGGGACTTCTGGACCAGACTGCACTCCCTTACATAAGGACTCCTCAGGCCACCAATTTTGCTGTCAAATAATTGATGTCTGCCCTGGGGGTCAAAGGCTTCGCCAATTTCTGATGTTTATCCAGCTTTGCCTCCCTCTTTGTTTGGTTCTGAGCCCTTAATAAAGGAATTTTTGTTTCAATTATACTTGCCTATGTGTGTTTTCCTTCATAAAGGACAGTTTGTGAGGAGGCAGGTACATTTCAAAAATCCAATGTGAAATTAACAAGAGACACCAACACCAAACAATCTCCTTGAGATTAAATAATACAAGATAATAATGGTTTTGTTGTAACTTAACACACAAAACACACACAAAAATATTCTGGCGTAAAAAAAAAAATAAAATAAAAAAAACATCAGCCTTGAAAAAAATACAAAACAAAAAAAAAAAAAAAAAAGATTTTTGGTCAGATGTGACAAATCAAAATATATTGAGGGAATCACGATAAATAATAAAGAAATAAGTTTGTGATAAGTCTGTGTGAATATGAGCAGCAAAACTACTTCATTCTTCTAGCATTATAAAGAAGAAGAGAGTAAGCTGTATTAAACAATTTTAAACATTGCAGCCTGACGAAAGTGCTCTATCCATTCCGAACGCTAATTTTACCAGACCGAGCTGTTTCGTCTCAGAATTTCTTCTGAGCATGCGTGGCACTTTGTGCGTCGGAATTGTCCACACACGGTCGGAATTGACGCGATCGGATTTTGTTGTCGGAAAATTTTATAGCATGCTCTCAAACTTTGTATGTCGGAAAATCCGATGGAGCCCACACACAGTCGGAATTTCCGACAACACGCTCCGATCGCACATTTTCCGTCAGAAAATCCAACCGTGTGTACGGGGCATAAGGTTTTGTCAAATTTTAGATTGTAAGCTCCTATGAGCAGGGCCCTTTAAATCCCATTGCTAAATGTAGCACCATATATCCTGTCCAAATTTTTTTGAAGCTAGTAAATGAATGTAAATTATTGAGCTTTGTTGTGGTGTTTTTTTTCTTCTACTTTTCTTTCTCTTTAGTTTTTGTGGGTGGTGGTTTTGGGAAAGTGCAATATCTCTTATATTTTATTTCAATATGTATTTGTGCACCAAAAAACTAATCTCTTTGCCCTGGTTCACAATGATGCTACTTTGAAATTGCGCTACTTCACTTGAAGTAGCACGATTTCAAAGTAGCAAGGTCAGCGTGATTTCAGCTGCTACTTGATAGACATCCGTGTGGCTTCATACACAAATGTCTATTGAAGTCACACCTGAAATCGGCAAAAGTAATGCAGGAACTACTTTAGCAAATTGGTGCGGCGCCACAAAAAAGTCGCATCGATTGGAACAGTGCCATTGCTGCCAATAGTCATCCGATCAGCTGTGGAGAATTGCAGGTAATGAATTCAGCTGGTGGATAGGCAGTGTTGTATGTGTCAGCTTTAGTTCACATTGTTACGAATGGTAGGATTTGACATGTCAAAGCGGTGACAATTTTAATTGGTGCGACTTTGGGGTGCAATTGTATATATCAGTGCAGAAACCTGCACAGATGTCTCTGAAATTCCCTCTGCAGTCGGGACTGACATGCGGAAATGAAAGTGTGTGATTTCAGCTGAACGATTTCCTCCCTCTGTCAGTGTGAACCAGGGCTCAAACTGGGCCTTTTGTTTTTGTCATTCACCTGCTGCTAACCCAGGGACACCATTTCTTATCGAAGGCCTTTAAATATCATAAGTAGAAATACAAATTTGCATATCTGCAAATAAACAAAAATAATAAAATTCTAATAGTGGTTGCGATCAAATATTCGCAGCAGCGATCAAAAGAGTGTGGTTTCGCATTCTGACCCAGAAATAAGTCATTGTAATCACCCAGAAGTTCCTGTGCTGGTCAGGATCTCCATCTAGGTAGACATGGCGAGGCCCCTCTTTAGCAAAGAGGAGGTGCTGCTCACTTTCCGGATAAGGGTATGATATGTACTTGTGCTTAATCAATGTGGGGGTGGATGTGGTAGTTAGATTTGGTGTGGGTGGGGTTCATTGATTTGTTTGGCATCCCCACACATTTGCTTCTGGCCCATGTGCACACATCACTTCCTGCATTTGTTCTGCTGATGTAAATGAGAGCTCCTTTCTATTAAAATATATATGACTTGTTTCACAGTTGGGCGACTTTGGACCTCCGGGTTGCTTGACAAGTTGTACCCCATGATTCTCAATAATAACTAGGGATGGGCTGAACAGCCCCCCTGTTTGGTTCACAGCAGATCATGCGAACAGACAAAAAATTTGTGTGAACACCGTCACGGGGAATGCCACAGGGAAGTCCCCGTGCGTCAGAGGGGGCGGGGTCACAGGGTGGCCCCGCCCTCCATTATTTAAGAACCGTCAGAAGACGAGAAGCGTCATACAGCGGGAGCCTCCCACCATGGATGCAGAGCAGTCCGAGGAGAAGAAGACGCCGCGGAGGAAGATGCCGGACAAGAACACTGGAGGAAGAACCAGAAGAAGAAGAAGATGGAGGAAGAAACCAAAGGAGGATAGAAGATAGAAGAAAGAAGATAGAAGATAGAAAAAAGAAGAAGCATTTAAATAAAGGAATTGTCAAAAACTGTCTCTTGTCATTTTTAACATTTTTGACACTTTTTTTGTGAAATGGTAGGTACCCCCATACCATTTCACACGGGGGGGCCGGGATCTGGGGGTTCCCTTGTTAAAGGGGGCTTCCAAATTCCGATAAGCCCCCCGCCTGCAGACCCCCCCAACCACCGGGTAAGGGTTGTGGGGATGAGGCCCTTGTCCCCATCAACATGGGGACAAGGTGTATTGGGGGGCTACCCCAAAGCACCCTCCCAATGTTTAGGGGTCTGGTATAGATTTTGAGGGGGACCCCCACGCCATTTTTTAAAAAAAAATTTGGTTCAGGGTTCCCCTGTGGGGAATTCCTATGCCATTTTTATCAGTGAACTTTTATGTGTATTGTCGGACTGGCAATTCATTAATAGCCGCGAGTAGTTTTAAATGACTATTTTTCCTTTGAAATGTAATTGTCAGACTGTTCTAAACACGGGAAACATGCGCCCCTTTACAGGCATACTATAGACACCCCCCAGGTACGAAATTTAAAAGAATATTACATTTTTATTATTTCACTCTAAGCATTATTAAAATCACTGCGCCTGAAAAAACGTCCGTTTTTAAAAATTTTTTTTGCATTGATACACGTCCCCTGGGGCAGGACCCGGGTCTCCAAACACTTTTATGGCAAAGAACTTGCATATAAGCCTTCAGTGAGAACTTTGGATTTTGCAGGTTCGAGCCCCATTGACTTCCACTATTCCAGCATATGTGATCTGACAGGCATTATTTCCAGCAAAAGCGCTGCTTTCCATTTGCATTAGCGCTGACTTTCTGAGAGTTGAAGTCTTTCTGGCCTTTTTTGAGAGTTATTTTTTGGTACTGCAGGATAATTTTTTGGCGCTATAGTGAATGACCCCCTATAAGTTAAATGACTTGTATTAGCACCACACTTTGAATCCAACAGAGCAGTTTAAAAAGAAAGTAAGGGTTTTATCTTATATGCAGTATCTTTAGGAGTTTTTGATGAATAAACTATGTAGACTTTTGTACTAGATCATCCAGTCAAATCAGTGTGCCACCATTTGTGTAGTGTATAAAGACACGGCCCATATTACAGGGCGTCCAATATTAGCAAGTATTGGATCAATGCATGAAGGATTAAAGTGTTACTAAACCCACAACAGTTATACTCAGTGTGGAACCTAAGGGGTTAATTCTCTGCATTGTGTAAAAAGGCTGTTTCATTCTGTCTTCTCTGATCCACCCCTTCTATTACTGTACCCAATCCATCTGCTGATAGAACAAAGCCTTGAGGGCACTCTGCACATGCTCAGTTTGGTGTACATTGCTAGAGTTTTTTTTTGTAAATTTTGGCCGGGTTCCCCTTAATATCCATACCAGACCTGAAGGGCCTGGTATGGAATTTAGGGGGACCCCCACATCATTTTTTTTTTAAATTTTGGTTTGGGGTTCTCCTGTGTTTTTTTTCAATGAACTTCTATGTGTATTGTCGGACCGGCAATGCATTAATAGCCGCGAGTAGTTTTAAATGACTTTTTTCCTTTGAAATGTCAATTTGCTGTCAGACTGTTCTAAACACGGGAAACATGCGCCCCTTTACAGGCATACTATAGACACCCCACAGGTATGAAATTTAAAGGGATATTACACTTTTATTGTTTCACTTTAAGCATTATTAAAATCACTGCTCCCGAAAAAACGCCCCTTTTTAAAACTTTTTTTTGCATTGATCCATGTCCTCTGGGGCAGGACCCAGGTCCCTAAACACTTTTTATGACAATAACTTACATGTAAGCCTTTAAAATTAGCACTTTTGATTATTCATGTTTGTGTCCCATAGACTTTAACGGTGTTCGCGTGTTCGAACAAATTTTTTGCCTGTTCGCATGTTCTGGTGCGAACCGAACAGGGGGGTGTTTGGCTCATCCCTAGTGATCAGCACTGGGCCAATCAGCACTGTCCAGACAAAGTCAGAGGTCATGCAGTCTCATAGGACAGTCAGAGGAGAATGAAAACTCCTAAAAGCTTTAATCAGTACTCGGCCGGAGTCTGATAGAAGTCACAAGACTGCTCTACTGTATACTGCTGATGAGAAAAGTTATTTAGCAGTTTATATTTACTAAAATAATTGCATTTCCATGTTCTTTGTACTGTGAGAGACCAGATATAGTGAATGCAGGGTCCAGGGTAGGGATGAGCCGAACACCCCCTGGTTCGGTTCGCACCAGAACCTGCAAACGGACCGAAAATTTGCACAAACGTTAGAACCCCATTGACGTCTATGGGACTTGAACGTTCAAAATCAAAAGTGCTAATTTTAAAGGCTAATTTGCATGGTATTGTCCTAAAAAGGGTTTGGGGACCCGGTCCTGCCCCAGGGGACATGTATCAATGCAAAAAAAACTTTTAAAAACGGACGTTTTTCGGGAGCAGTGATTTTAATGATGCTTAAAGTAAAAAAAAAAAAAAGTGAAATATTCCTTTAAATATTGTACCTGGGGGTGTCTATAGTATGCCTGTAAAGTGGCGCGTGTTTCCCGTGCTTAGAACAGTCCCTGCACAAAATGACATTTTTAAAGGAAAAAAGTCATTTAAAACTGCTTGCGGCTTTAATGTAATGTCGGGTCCTGGCAATATGGATGAAAATCAGTGAGACAAATGGCATGGGTACCCTCCAGTCCATTACCAGGTTCTTTGGGTCCTGTATGGATATTAAGGGGAACCCCGCACCCACATCAAAAAAAAGGAAAGGCGTGGGGCCCAAGGCCCTATATACTCTAAACAGGAGTATACAGGCGGTGCAAACAAGACAGGGACTGTAGGTTTGTTGTTAAGTAGAATCTGTTTGTAATTTTGAACTGGTACATTTGTAAAGTGTAGCTCCAGCCAAAAAATCTGTTTTTAAGCTTTTTGGAAAACATAGTGAAGGGTTATCACCCCTGTGACATTTGTTTTGCTGTCTGTGCTCCTCTTCAGAAGATTTCACCTCACTTTTTGTCCCAATGACAAATGTTTTTTGAAAATGTGGGTTTTTTAGGGAAACAAGGATTGGTGATAAAGCATCAGTGGAAAGGAGAAAAGTTTTTCCCATATTAACTCTTACAGGAGAGAATTTCCCTTCCTATGGGGTAGATTTCATCTCACTTCCTGTTGTCTCCTTCCTTTTGCAAGTAGGAGTCGTTTGTAAGTTGGATGTTTGAAAGTATTGGCCTGCCCTATATACTCAGCAGAAATTTGGGCCTTAGGTGTGGTTGTGGCCTCAACACTGTAAGCCCTCACAGGGCCCTGCTGTGAAATATTAGATCAAGAACTGTAATTACATGCCCCTGTTGAACAGGGGCTGAAAAATTGGGCCTTTGGTGGTGGTGTTGGTGCTGGTGCCAAAACACTGTAAGTCCTCACAGTTAATCTTGGTGGGCGCAGAAACGTGCCCTGCTGTGAAATATTCAATCAAGAATTGTAATTACATGCCCCTGTTGAACAGGGCCAGAAAAATTGGGCCTTTGGTGGTGGTGGTGCTGGTGGCACAACACTGTAAGTCCTCACAGTTAATCTTGGTGGGCACAGAAACAGGCCCTGCTGTGCAATATTGGATCAAGAATTGTAATTACATGTTGAACAGGAGCTGAAAAATTGGGCCTTTGGTGGTGTTGGTGCCACAACACTGTAATGCCCCGTACACACGGTCGGACTTTGTTCGGACATTCCGACAACAAAATCCTAGGATTTTTTCCGACGGATGTTGGCTCAAACTTGTCTTGCATACACACGGTCACACAAAGTTGTCGGAAAATCCGATCGTTCTAAACGCGGTGACGTAAAAAAACACGTACGTCGGGACTATAAACGGGGAAGTGGCCAATAGCTTTCATCTCTTTATTTATTCTGAGCATGTGTGGCACTTTGTCCGTCGGATTTGTGTACACACGATCGGAATTTCCGACAACAGATTTTGTTGTCGGAAAATTTTATATCCTGCTCTCAAACTTTGTGTGTCGGAAAATCCGATGGAAAATGTGTGAAGGAGCCTACACACGGTCGGAATTTCCGACAACAAGGTCCTATCACACATTTTACGTTGGAAAATCCGACCGTGTGTACGGGGCATAAGTCCTCACAGTTAATCTTGGTGGGCACAGAAACGGGCCCTGCTGTGAAATATTAGATCAAGAATTCTAATTACACGTCCCTGTTGAACAGGGGCTGAAAAATTGGGCCTTAGGCACTGGTGCTGGTGCCACAACACTGCAACCCCTCACAGATACTCTAGTTGGAACGCAGGAACGAGCCCTGCTGCAAAGTATTGCATCAAAAATTGTAATTACATGACCCTGTTAAACAGGGGCTGAAAAATTGGGCCTTAGGCACTGGTGCTGGTGCCACAACACTGCAACCCCTCACAGATACTCTAGTTGGAAAGCAGGAACGAGCCCTGCTGCAAAGTATTGCATCAAAAATTGTAATTATACGCCCCTGTTAAACAGGGGCTTAAAAATTAGACCTTCGGCACTTGTGCTGGTGCCACAACACTGCAACCCCTCACAGATACTCTAGTTGGAGCGCAGAAACTAGCCCTGCTGCAACAAATTGCATAAAAAATTGTAATTACATGCCCTTGTTAAACAGGGGCTTAAAAATTGGGCCTTAGGCACTGGTGCTGGTGCCACAGCACTGCAACCCCTCACAGATACTCTAGTTGGAGCGCAGGAACTAGCCCTGCTGCAAAGAATTGCATCAAAAAATTGGGCCTTAGGCACTGGTGGCGGCGCCCAGAACCAAAAATGTTCTTACAAGCTATCAGCATGATCATTGAGGAGGAAGAAGATAATTACTCAGCATAACAGGATAGTCACTCAGCATCAGCATAGGCAGTCTTTGAAGGGATCTGACATTTCAAATAAAAATATTCGGTTACATCAGCATCAAGTGCTTGGTAGCTGGTGGTGATCCAAGACTGATTCATTTTTATGAAGGTCAGTCGATCGACCGAGTCGGTGTACAGACACACCCTGTGATCGGTTACAAAGCCTCCAGCAGCATGTGCGTTCCAAAAGAATGCTGGATGCAGGACAGGCCAGTAGCTCAATTGCATACTGTGCAATCTCTGGCCAGTGATCCATCCTCAAAACCCAGTAACCCAGAGGATTTTCGGTGGGAAAGGTGTCCAAGTCAGATCTTGCCCCTAGGTATTCCTGCACCATGTAAAACAGACGCTGGCGATGGTTGCTGGAACCAATCATACCTTGGGGCTGCGGACTAAAAAATTGTCTGAACGCATCAGTCAGACGGCCACCTTCTCCACCGCTCCTTCTTTGACTGACCAAAGCCTCAGCAACACGTTGTCCAGAAACAGGAGTTTGTAACCTCCCAGTCTCTGGGAACGCGTTACACAGACCTTTCTGCAAGGCCTCCCGAAGATGTTTCATCCTCTGCTCCCTCTGCGACAGCAAGATAAGGTCCGCAACCTTACCCTTGTAACATGGATCAAGGAGGGTTGCCAGCCAGTAACGATCACCCCCTTGATACCACGAATACGAGGATCCTTCCGCAGGCTTTGCAGGATCAGGGAGGCCATGCAGCGTAGGTTTGCTGAGGCATTCAGTCCGGAGTCCTCTGGGTCACTAAGGACAACATGGTCCGCAGCCACCTCCTCCCAGCCACGTGCAAGTCCATGTGTTTCTTGGGACTGATCCCTTAAAGACTGCTGCTGATGCTGAGTGCCAGGCTCCACCTCCATACTGACACAATCCTCCTCCTCTTCCTCCTCCTCCTCTTCCTGTGTGATCAGCGGGCACGCAGGAACACTGTCTGGATTAAGGGGGCCTTGAGAGCTAAGGAAGTACTCCTCTTCCTGCCTCTGTTCTGCCTCAAGTGCCCTGTCTATTATTCCACGCAGCATGTGCTCCAACAGGTGGACAAGGGGGACAGTGTCATTGATGCATGCACTGTCACTGCTCACCATCCTCGTGGCCTCCTCAAATGGTGACAGGACAGTGCATGCATCCCTGATCATGGCCCACTGATGTGGGGAAAAAAAAACAAGCTTCCCTGACCCTGTCCTGGTGCCATAGTCCCACAGGTACTCATTAATGGCCCTCTGCTGCGTGTGCAGCCGCTGCAGCATGGCCAACATTGAGTTCCACCTGGTGGGCATGTCACAGATTAGGCGGTTCTTGGGCAGGTTAAACTCCTTTTGGAGGTCTGCCAGCCGAGCACTGGCATTATATGACCAGCAAAAATGCACACAGACTTTCCCGGCCTGCCTCAGGACATTCTGTACCTGCCAAAGAACCGCTGCACCACCAAGTTAAGGACGTGAGCCAAACAGGGCACATGGGTCAGTTGTCCCTGTCGGAGGGCGGAGAGGAGGTTGGTGCCATTGTCGCAAACCACCATTCCTGCCTTAAGTTGGTGTGGCATCAACCACCTCTGAACATGCCCCTGCAGAGCTGACAGAACCTCTGCCCCAGTGTGGCTCCTGTCCCCCAAGCACACAAGCTCAAGCACCGCATGGCATCTTTTGGCCTGCGTACTTGCTTAGCCCCTTGAATGCCTACGGAGCACTGCTGGTTCCGAGGACAAAGCACAGGAAGAGGCCATGGAGGAAGAAAAAGAGGAGGGGGTAGAGGAGAGAGGTGTGTCACAATCATTAGTAGTGGCATTTTGGAGGCGTGGTGGCGGAACAACATCCAACACTACTACAACTTGTCCTGCATCCTTCCCAGCTGCCAGCAGAGTGACCCAATGTGCCGTGAAACTTAGGTAACTTTCCTGTCCATACAATCTGACGTCGGTGTACCGAAAGCAGATTGCCCACAAGTACTTGGCTGTGACACACCTAATTCTACACCTTCATTCCTCTCAGTGCAGGTCTCAGAGAGGACTGAAGGTATAGTGGGGTTGGAGATCTCAGCTGATGAGGAGCAAGGAGAGGTCCTCTTTGTTCTTTGGTGTGGGTCTTTTAGATACGCTTGCCAACGAACTGCATGGCGGGTCAACATATGTCTGATCAAGCATGTGGTGCCCAAGCGGGAGATGTTTTGGCCACGTGAGATACGCTTGATACGCTTGAGACATATGTTGCAAATAGCAATGGTGCGATCTGATGCACTTGTCTCAAAAAAGGCCCACACCAAAGAACTTTTAGAATAACGCACACAGACAGCAGCGCCCTGCACATGCGGAGCTTTGCGGTGTGATGCAGTCAGTGTGCTGCCCTTAGGCTGGCCCCTGGAGGGCATCTTGCCTCGTTGGTGATGTGCCTCCTCCTCCTCCTCCTCTCTCCTATCAGGCACCCATATTGAGTCAGTGACCTCATCATCCCCTCCCTCCTCATCACTGGAGCAAGCTGGGCATCATCCTGGAGCATGTACCCAACACTGTGGTCAAACAGTTCGAGGGATTCCTCAGGGGGACATGGTGGGGCTAGGGAAGGAGTAACTGATGCCATTGAGCCAAGGGAAGAGGCTGTGTTGGCAGCTGCTGTGCCAGACAAAGTACCCTGAGCATTAGTGAAAGAGGATGAGGAGGATGAGGACGGCTTGGTCATCCACTCGACCAAGTCTTCTGCATGTTGCTCAACACGGCCAGCTACCAAAAAAAAGGCCAAGCATGTCCCACGGCCACGTGCTGATGAGGATGCACCGTCTCCACGACCAGCACTGTTGCCTATAGACACAGAGCCTGCTTGCCCTCTTTTATTGGCTTGTGACTGTCTGCCTCTCCTTGTTGGCCTTCCAGACATACTAATGGCCTGTAGCTGCACTAAGCTGAGATATACATATATATATATATATATATATATATACTGATACTGCATCTAGCAAAATCAACTGCCTGTCTGTAGTATGAGAACACCACCAACCTTCTACAGGTAGCTTTAGCTGAACAGTGTGCAGAGCTCGGAAAAAACGAACTTGTAGCTTATTTAGCTGCCTGCGGTAGTGATAGGATCAGGAAAACACCACCAACCTTCTACAGGTAGCTTTAGCTGAACACTGTGCTGAGGTCGCACTACACTAACTTGTAGTTTTAGCTGAATACTGTGAGGAAGACGCACTACACTAACTTGTAGCTTATTTAGCTGCCTGCAGTTGTGATAGGATCAGGAAAACACCACCAACCTTCTACAGGTAGCTTTAGCTGAACACTGTGCAGAGGTTGCACTACACTAACTTGTAGTTTTAGCTGAACACTGTGAGGAGGATGCACTACACTAACTTGTAGCTTATTTAGCTGCCTGCAGTAGTGATAGGATCAGGAAAACACCACCAACCTTCTACAGGTAGCTTTAGCTGAACACTGTGCAGAGCTCGCAAAAAACTAACTTGTAGCTTATTTAGCTGCCTGCGGTAGTGATAGGATCAGGAAAACACCACCAACCTTCTACAGGTAGCTTTAGCTGAACACTGTGCAGAGCTCAGAAAAAACTAACTTGTAGCTTATTTAGCTGCCTGCGGTAGTGATAGGATCAGGAAAACACCACCAACCTTCTACGGGTAGCTTTAGCCAATCATCAGCCAGCAATGCACTGCGATGCTGCAGTGAATTATGGGCCGTGACGCGCCACACAAATTTGGTGCGAACGGCCCATATCATTTGCAATTTGGCGAACAATCGAACAGACGATGTTCGAGTCAAACATGGGTTCGACTCAAATATGAAGCTCATCGATAGTCATGGGTTTAGTAACACTTTAAGTGACTGCACTGCTCGATTGTTACAATCAATAGTACAAAGACTGTCCTCTTATCTCATGAATAGCACAAATCTCATGTAGAAGTTAGAAATACTGGAATAGTATGCTGATATGAAGTAGATTATTTGTGATGCATCTGCTCTATATTATTTTATTCCCCATACATTCGGGTCCGTGGCATTGACCTAGATGAGTATAGTCAATATAGTCAATATGTGAAAAATGTGATTGTTGAAGGTATCTATTTTTATTGACACAGTTATCTTCTTTTTGATGGTGCATTCTACTTCCAGAGATGCTACGCCTCGATGGGAGCTAAATTTGTGCCCATATATGACAACATAATGATGGGTTGGTGGAAGATTTTGTTACTTACCTAAACACCAGCAATTTGAGTATATTTTACCTGCAAGGAACAGTAAAATACAATATATTATGTGGCTCTTGTTATACATGGATATAAATAAGGGAATCCTTACAAAACAATATAAGAAACCTATTGCTAGAAATTCTTTGCTGCATGATTATGGTTGGCACCCACAGCATATCATTAGGGGACAACATATCAGATCAAGGAGAAATTGTTCTGACCTAACTAGTTTTCATATGAAGTCTATAGAATTTACTAATAAGTTTAGAGAAAGAGACTATAGTAATCAAGTGATTGTGCCAGCTTAAAGGTCATTCTGGGAGGATGTACCCATGTGTCCTCCCACTCTAGTCACCTGTGTGAACCCTTGGGGCATGCTATGATTGCTGTGTCCCTATGTCATTGGCCGTATACCAAGTGATTGCTGTGATCAATCACAGTGATCACAGAAGTTGTAGTAGCTATGATTGGCTACAATGATCGCATGGTACATGGTCAATGACATTGGCCCTGTTCCTGATCTGTGATCTGCAGGACACAGTGATGAAAGCATGACTTCAAAGGCACGCATGAGTGGCTAGAGTGGGAGGACATATGGGTATGTCCTCCCAGAATTACCCATGTCATGTGATGCTGTGACCAATCATAGTGACCACAAGAGTAAACATTGAATAGTGTCATGATGACTGTGTAATCAATCACATAAAAAAGTCAAAAAAACAAACCCCCTCCCTGCTGCTCTGCTCTGATATCACTGTATGTCAGTGCGGCTGGCTATTGTCTCAGATCATATCACCACCACAGCAGTACAATGCCACCAGACCAGTGCTGCCAGTCAGTGTCCCTATCACCGTCACACCAGTCACAGTGTCCCTGCTTACCACCACTCAAGTCAGTGTCCCTGATCACCACCACACCAGTAACAGTGTCCCTGATTACTGTCACATCAGTCACAGTTTCCCTGATCATTGACACAGTTCCAGTGTCACCTAGAGCTGCACAATCTTAGTCCAGCATTTCCACAATTCTATGTAACAAGTGCAGAGCCGTTCTCTGTTCAGAGCTGTCCAAAAAAACATGTTTATCAACATTGTTCATCGCAAAGAGATTACTATAAACAATGTATCATTTGGTTCTTTTACATCAAAGGGATGAACTTTGGTCCGTAAATTAGGTCCGTTTAACCACTTAAGGCTGGGTTCACACTATTGCGGATTGGATTCCACCCACACCCACCCCTATCAGTATAAGTATAAGCTTCTCTTGGGGGAAGCATATGCAGGGGGTACACATTTGCAACTTGGCTCTTTCTCAAAGTGGTGATTTCTATAAGTGGAATGCACTTCTGACTCTGCACTTCAGCGAATGCACAAAGCGAAGGGACACAAGATAAACAGTTTGAAAACCACCACACAGACATCAGATGACCTTGTTTACTCCTTTAGCTCTTTCTCCAAAGGTGCCCCTTTGAAGACGTCATCTATGACAAAACATGTAGGGCGTGGCTACGCACTGTACGCCATCACATTGCTCGCCGCATGTTGTAGTACACGGGTGTTTGCATTTTATGCCGGCAGTTTTTAAACTCTTTGTATTTACATCGTTTGGCTGAGATATGTCCACCTGTCCCTGCAGAGGGCTATATCTGCAAGCCTTTAAAACCTTGCTACTTAGGAGGTCCACCGTGTCCGGTAAGGGTCCATCCTTATTGCCCCCTCAAGTCAACGGTTGCTGGGATTCCTCCTCATATCTTCCTTCACTTTTTTTCTTATCTACATGGTCTGTGTCCAAATGGACTGTGGATATGTGATCCTTCCCCTGATGATTGGTGTACCCTCACTGAACACTTTATGAATGGACCTAATTCACTATCACTGCTTCATTTATTTATTTATTTTTTCACCAGTCACTTATGAATTTTGAAATGATTTCAGCTATTATGGACTTGATTTGATTGATTTTTTTTTGGTACAAGATCACTGAATTTATTTGTGTTTGTCATATTTTTTATATTTGCTTTTATTATTTATTATTGGTAAACTGATATACTCACTTTAGATTGATTTAAGTATCTACTTTGTTATCAGCCATTAGATTGTGAGCTCACTTAGTATAATTCTTTCACAAAGCGAAGGGACACAAGATAAACACTTTGAAAACCACCACGCAGACATCAGATGAACTTGTTTACTCCTTTAGCTCTTTCTCCATGTAACATGCATTCTCTACCACTCCTTTTGACAACTCTGTCCTCTATCCTAAAACTATCTCTCCTTCACCCCTCTTATCCCCCCAACAGCATATATATATCACCCTCACTTCTGTCCTCTCCTTATTACTGCACCCACCAACTCCTGCTAATTCTAAATCCACACACATGGAATGCCTTACCCCAATCTGTCCGCTTAGCTCCTACTCTATTAGCTTTTAGACGATCCCTGAAAACCCTTCTCTTCAAAGAAGCCTATCTTACCCACACTTAACAACTGTATTTTCATTTTTTCCATCAGCTCATCCCCCACAGTTATTACCTTTTGTTTCCACTTGACCTTCCCTTCTAAATTGTAAGCTCTAACGAGCATGGCCCTCTGATCCCTCCTGTATTGATTTGTATTGTAAGTGTACAGTATGCCCTCATGTTGTAAAGCGCTGCGCAAACTGTTGGCACTATATAAATCCTGTATAATAATAATAATAATAATTTGGATTCCCTGCATCCAGTTCGCAATAGCAGGAGGTTTTGACCGACTCTCTATAGAGCTGGTTCACATATCTCTGCTGGGGCTCCGGTCTGGTCTTTTGCTCCATTTCAGGTTGAAAAAAAAATTCAGGCTGAAATTGGACCTGAAACGGTGAACGGGGGACGCACCAGACCCCTGCTGTGAGCCGCATGAGAACATAGTGTGAACCCAGCCTAAAGACTAAGCCTTTTTCTGACATTTGTTGCATACAAGTTAAAATTTGTATTTTTTGCTGGAAAATTACTTAGAACCTCCAAACATTATATATATATTTTTAGCAGACACCCTAGACAATAAAATGGTGGTTGTTGTAATATTTTATGTCACACTGTATTTGCACAGCAGTCTTTCAAACGCAATTTATTGCAAAAAAATACACTTCAATGAATTAAAAAAAAAAATAAACAGTACAGTTAGGCCAATTTTTTTTGTATAATGTGAAAGATAATGTTACGCCACAAGAATCGTAATCTTTATTCTAAGTAAAAAAAATGTGCAGCTCTAGTGTCACCATAAAGGCTTGTTCACATGTGCAATGCTCTCTGTGTTCAGATCGCAGATCAGCATTTGACAGGTGGTGAGGAGGTGTTGTATCACCTCCTCACCAATTACTATAACCCCTTGGACCCAGCACAAGTGCCCCCATTCACTTGAATGGATATAATTCTTGCCACAGATGCGGCATGTGTACACCCCCGGCAACTGTCTCTGCAGTAAAAGGGAGTAGCGGATGAGGGGTAGTAAAACCGCAGTTCACCTGCAAGGCTTTACTGCCCCCAACCTTACATGTGAACTAATCCTTATAGTGCAGCCAGTCAAAGTGTCTCCCATCACCACCATGCCAGTCACAGTGTCACTAGACCAGTGTATGCCAGCAGTAGTGTCCCTTATAACCACCACACTAGTTGCAGTGTCACCAGACCATGTTCCTAATTGCCACCACACCAGACCAGTACAGCCAGCAACAGTTATCCTGATCACCACCACACCAGTCCCACCATCACAGACCAGTGTATACCAGCAACAGTGTCCCTTATCATCACCACCACACTAGTTGCAGTGTCACCAGACCAGTGTAAGCCAGCAACAGTGTCCCTGATTGTCACCCCACCAGTCTCAGTGTCACCAGACCAATAGTGTTCTTGATTGCTTCCACACTAGTCCCAGTGTCACCAGACCAGTGCAGCCAGCAACAGTATTCCTAATCACAACCACATCAGCCCAGTGTTGCCTTTGCCTGCTGCCTGTACTGACCCTGGCCTGTTTTTGACCACGTTTCTGCCTGCTTCTTGGGCCAATCCTTTCCCTGTTTGCTGACCACGTCTCCATCTGCTGCCTGAACTGACCCATCTACATGTCTGATGGACTATGTTCCTGTGAGACACCAGTCCCAACCATCCCCTGCAGACAAATTTACTCCTGGAACCACGGGAGCTATTTTCTTCTTCTTTTCTTCAGTCTCCTGTACTTCATGACCAGTGAACATGGCATTCCTGGTGGCAGCCAAGTAGCAGTAGGGTAGGATTGCTTGGCTTATAGGTGCAGGGACTGCTATAGGTTCCCTGACCACTCATATAGAGGTGACCATTACAGCTAATTGGTTTTGATATGATTGGTTGATTTATGTGATACACAAGATACAATGTCCAAACAGTAAAAAAGTCTTGCACATGTGGTACCCCATACTCAGGAGAAATAGCCCAATGTGTTTTGGGTTGTAATTCGAGGTATGCCCATGCTGTGAGTGAAAAATATCTTATCAAACTGACAGGTCTGCGTAAAAAAATTACTTTAATTATCTTTCCACATTTTCCAAAAAATTGTGGCAAAAAATGAAATTTTGTGAGTGTTTCTATTGTCTTGGTGCTCCAAGGCCTCCAAAAATGTCATAGGTAGACAGGAAATTAGATGTGCAATTTATGCCCCTGGAATGCCTGGATGTGCTCCTTGGATTTTGGGACTCTCGATGTGGCTTAGCTGTGAAAAAGTCTTACACATGTGGTATCCCCATACTCGTCAGGGCAGAAAAATGTGTTTTGGGGTGTAATTGTAAATACATGCTGTGTGTTAGAAATATCTTATTAATTGACAACTTTGTGCTACATTTTCCAAAAAACATGCGGCAAAAAAATAAATTTTCAAAAGACTCACTGATTTACTAAAACTAAAGAGTGCAAAATCTGGTGCAGTTGTGCATGGTAGTCATGATAGCTTCTAACGTCAGCTTGTTCAATTAAGCTTTGACAAAAAAATCTGGAAGCTGATTGGGTTCTATGCAGAGCTGCACCAGATTTTGCACTCTGCTGTTTTAGTAAATCAACCCCATTATTTCTTTCAGAAAATACCTTGAGGTGTTTGCTTTCCAAATTGTGGTCATTTTGTGGGTGTTTCACCTGTCCTGGAGTATGCCTGAGCTGTGTATGAGAACTAAATTGTTAAAATGACAACTTTGTGAAAAAAATAATTTCTTCATTTTCCAAGAAATTGTGACAAAAAGATTACAAATTCAAAAAACTCACCATGCCTCTTGCTAAATACCTCGGACTGTCTACTTTCCAAAAAGGGGTTATTTGCAGATTATTTGTACTGTCCTGCCATATTAGGGCTTCAAGAAATGAGCTAAGTAGTCAGTACATCAGAATTGATCAATTTTCAACGATACCATAGTTTGCAAACTCTAACTTTTACACAGACTAAATAATATACACTGGTTTGGGTTCCTTTTACCAAAGAAATGTAGCAGAAAACATTTTTAAAATGCGACAGTGATGAAATCTGAAAAATGGCCTGGGGGCAGGAAGAGGGTGAAACAATCTGGTCTTGAAATGGATAATGCTGTAAGCAGAAGAGATAGGGTAAAAGTGATGATAGGTTTGAAAAGGCAGAAGAATGAATTTCAATAACAATTAAGATGACCAAACACTAGTAAAATTTCACTCTAAAATTCTTCAAATTTTCAGAATGTTCTTTCAATTTTCTAATTGTTAGTTGGGTCAAATCAACATTTGTTTTTGACTACATTAATGAGGATGAGCAGGAATTTTTTCTTATCAAACAAATTAATTTCTAACAGTGAATGTTTTTCACTTGGGAAAGTCTATTCATTCCAAAATCGAATGTTAAAAGCAACCACAACCTGTTTTTAAAATACCAATCTTCAAATCAGAATATCCAATCGAATGTACGCCAACTTTAGTCTTTTCTACGAGATACAGTATGGAAATTTAACAAGTGAAAAGCATCACGCTGGTTATGCTGGATTTGTAATAAAGTAATGTTAAACCAAAACACTCTGACAGGAATGATGACATTGAATGTAATGTAAGATTAACCTAACTTTTTGTTGTGTTTTCCTGTGATTTATGCTAATTATCTACAAATGTTTAGAATCTATGCATGTGTGTAAACGAATTCTCCCAATTTGTGACTCTCCCCCCAGATTGAGCTCATTGCTGAGGGAGATGCGTTACAGGGTCGAGAATCAGGTGATTTAGCCATTTGTACAAGATTGATTAATAAATATATGTATTGGCTTTGTCTTTCTCTACAATATTACATATTTACATTTTTGACAATCTTGTTGTTGAATCTAGTTGTCTATACCTGATTTTTTTTATGTGCTTTAGGTGTCCTCTACTTGCTGTTGAAGTTCATACCACTTAACAACAGTCCTCCATTTTGTAGTGCTTCTGACATACTCTGATACACCAGACTCCCTTTAGCTGTCCTTCCTTGCAGAATACCTTCTCCTCAAATATTTTCTGGCCTTGGATTTTTCCCTTTGGTTAATTTCACATCTGTTGAATTTCTCAATGACTGTTATACATCCATTAGCTGGATTGCTTTTTTACATCCCTATTAATGACTTTTCTACTCTATTACTCTGGAAGATAAAGACAATAAGATATTTGTTTTTATGGTAAAATTTGTATGCTGGCTTAATATTTTCTATGAGATACATGTACGTCATCCAGCCTGGGGCTTCCGGTACCTGGCTGCTTTGAACGGCCTGGGGATCATGTGATCGCTATGTCGCTTGATCACAATGTCAACAATGTCATTCATAGGAGCTGTGCTTCCTATACAGTGATGCCGTAATTAGCCCACAGCTATCACATCGTACCTGGACCAATCACAGCACCCTATACCATGTGATTAGTTGTAGCCAATCACATGATCACTAGTAATCACAGCTGTTTTGAATGTGTTGTTGCCATCATTTTCAAAATGACCTTATTTTTTCTTTGAAAATGGTACATTTTCTACTTTGATATGTTTCTTTATTTTATATTGTGAGTAAAATATGGGTTTATTAGGTTTTCAAATAGTTGCATTCTGTTTTCATGTAGATGTTACGCAGTGTCTCAACTTTTTTTAAATTGAGGTTGTACCATAAGACAATTGAGGACTTGCGATATCTGTGATATTTGTAAGATACAGTATGGGGGTCACACAACCAGGAGGTTACGCAACAGATTGAATGATCATCCGTGAGACATCCAAATTATTAAAAAACTGATTTGGTAATTTGGCTAAACGCTTAATTGATGCACATGCTGGTAATACAAGATTTTTGAAAACACAAATGATTGATTGTGTGAATATATCCATCAGAGGAGATGATAGGTTTTTTATTTTACGCAATTGTTAAATATTTTGAATCTTCATTTTAAATATATGTATACCAGAAGAATTACATTTTGATAATGATATTTCTCATTCTTATGAAGAAATGGTTATTGGTATTTTTCCCTTTCTGTTCTGGTCTGTACACAAGATTAGAGATTGGCTCAATGGTTATGTGTTTTGTTTTACTTAGAATTTCCATCCTTTTGGGTTAATTAACATGGGAAAAATGTATACCAATATTTATGTGCACTAATGATTTTAACAATAATTTAAATATTGAACTCATACACTTAATAGTTTTAGGCTGATGTATGAGTGGGTGATAACTTTATTGGGTAAGATTCAAATAACCTGACTTTTTTATTGGGAGATACTTTATTTGTTTTTTGTCTTATATATATATATATATATATATATATATATATATATATATATATATATATATATATATATATATATATATATATATATATATATATATATATATATACACTGAGCATAAACACAACACTTTTGTGTTTGCCCCTTTTTATGCTGAGCTGAAGTCAAAGATCATTGACTTTTTCTATGTACACACAAAAGGCCCATTTCTCTCAAATATTGTTCACAAATCTGTCTAAATGTGTGTTAGTGAGCACTTCTCCTTTGCCGAGATAATCCATCCACCTCACAGGTGTGGCATATCAAGATGCTGATTAGACAGCATGATTATTGCACAGGTGTGCCCTATGCCACGTACACACGAGCGGACTCTACGGCAGACTTGGTCCGGCGTACTGGATTTCGTCGGACAATTCGATCGTGTGTGGGCTCCAGCGGACTTTGCTCAAAAGTTGGACAGACTTAGATTTGCAACATGTTTTAAATCTATCCGACGGACTCTTCTTTCTAGCGGACAAACCGGTCGCCTGTGTGCTAGTCCGACGAACTCAAACTGACGCATGCTCTGAAGCAATTACAAGACGGAAGCGCTCGGTCTGGTAAAACTAGCCTTCGTATTGAAGCTAGCACATTCCTCTTCTGTGATCTTTTAATACAGCGTTTTTTTTTCTTTATATTGCAAGAGGAATTAAGTTGTTTCGTTGCTTTTTATTCACACAGAGTTCTCACAAAGTACTTTCTTCATGATTTAGCCTCATGCCATGACTAATATGATATTTTTTCAAAGCCAGATCTCCATAAATAAAGTATTAAATTAGATTTTGGACTCATATTTTTTTTTTTTTTAGATTTAAACACTATCTATTTTAGAATGTGTGCTAAATTATACCAGCATTTATTTTTTTTTTTTATTTTTTTTTGTACTTTCAAGTTACCACAATAACTTTAATATTTTGTGTTGTTTTAATGAGGTTGGTGTCCCTTGTTAATTAGACATAGGGGGGTTTATTTTCCAAATGCAAATTCATTTTTCACTACAAGTGCAAATTCTACTTGGAATTGCACAGAAAGAGCATTTTGAAGTGCCTTCGCTGTGGATCCGAGGGGCACATGCAAGGAACCCCAAAAAAAAAAAACTTTTTCTTGCACATGATTGTATGATAAAATCAGCAGAGCTTCCCCTCATTTCAGCTCTTCCCCTCAGATTTTCAGTGACTGCACTTCCAACGAGTACACTTGCAGTGCAATTTCTAAAGTGCACTTTTCATTAGTACGTTGCACTTGATTTTAGAAATGATTTTGCCTTTTGGACAAAACACACATAGGGGTTGATTTACTAAAGGTAAAAAGACTGTGCATTTTGCAAAGTGCAGTTGCCCTCTTCAAGAGCAGTTGCTCCAGAGCTTAGTAAATGAGCAGAAGCTCTGCTGACTTCCATCATCCAATCATGTGCAAGCAAAAATGCTGATTTTTGCATTTTCCTTGCACAGGATTGGGTACTCTTTGCAAAGTCAAGCCTTACCTCATTTCCTAAGCTCTGGAGCAATTGCACTTGCAGAGGGCAACTGCCCTCTGCAAAGTGCACAGTCTATTTGCTTTTATTAAATCAACCCCATAGTCTTTTT